>NC_090265.1:645986382-646289413 GCF_040414725.1 Anabrus simplex | reverse complement strand
TATGTTATTGGTCCTATCGAAAATTACTACATAACAAAATTTCAGATCATTTGTGTTTTATTCAGTTTTACCGTACCGACTATGGTAAGAATGGCATTTCAAAGTCGGAGGAAAACTAAATATGAAGGCCTACAACATCGAAAGCGCATAACATTGAGGAACAATAACATTACATTGACCATTGTTTGTTGTGACGTTCTTTGTCTCTTATATTTCTACCTAACTCCGATAGATGGATTTACTGCTATGTACCAAGTATAACAGCCTGACTGAATATTGGCGGGAAATGGCTGGGGAGTTAGAAAACTTTCTTCTTTAGCATGCCAGTCCTCTGGTTCATACATTTCCTGATACTGCTGGTACGTAACATACTGGTTCATGATAGTATTCCAGCTATTCAATCCCAACTCTGACGCGCTATTTTGAATGAGCAGTATGCCCACTTAAGGCAGAGGCTCACTTAGTAACAGTAGTAGTAGTAGTAGTATGACCTGGTCTAGAACTACAGTTTAGGCCTATTCCAAATTATAGCACCACAATTCACTAAATAACTCAAAATTCAAACCGGAAAAGAGACTTTTCTTAAGAAAAGCTTATTCCTCTTCACCTTTATTAAATTCTACATTCATTTCATTCCCAATTAGCAGTGAAGTGCTCTGGCTTGGAGGAAAATTTGCCTCCAAGTCAGATACATTTTTCCGCCGCCAGTGTATTGAATTGAGATTTTCTGACTCATCGGGTACTCTTGTGAAGCAGATTAGTAAAAAGACATAGTTTTTGGCCTGGGACTCTCCACTAATCGCCTCCCCGCCCCCGAAAAAGGACGAAGAGTATTCACGGATCACGGCTGTCTGCGGCTTGGTCATTCCAGCTCTTGAACTTTGGACTGTCAGATTGGCAGCGTTCGTTAAAAGTGAGAAAATGTGTGGTTTTTCATTTGATAGACTATTTCGTATGAAAGCATTGCTTTTAATCGTGCCATTCCTTCTGACGTCATTGTAATGACCTGCATTCATTTCAGTTGGGAAAACCACTAAGACAGTCTTTCTGAGGATGTAAAAGGACAGATGGGGTGTGAGTGTCTGACATTATAATGAAAACTAACCAACCTAATTGTGACTGGTGGTAGGCAAGCCGGCCTACCTTTACAATGAAAGTGCCCTAACCCACTTTTCATATGAGAAAATATGTTTGGTGAATTCCCGGTCGTGTTTCTAGGGTAACGTTAGGAGCTATGCAATTTAATATAATCTTGCTCACAATATGTACACTATGTAACTGTTCGCTCTCCTAAGCTTTATATTAGAGGAGACGAAAGTTAATATCTGGGGACACGAATATTGATATGAACTATATGTGGCTTGCCCGCAAATTGCCACGCAAATAGAATCAATTACCATTCCATGGTTTCCCATTTCTCTATGTAATGTTTGGGCGCCAGCGTTACAGTTTTAAACAAAACTGTAAAGCAAAATTTATATTTACTAGCATAGAGACTTACACTTAAATCACAGGGGTAGGATTTTAAACAATTAACCATTAAGTATCGCTTGAGAAAGAAAATTAACGCAATATAAAATAAAATGAATTTATTATACAAAAATGAGGTGAATCGGAGAAGTTCCTGTAAGCTTGGAGCGATTTTAGAATTTACGTTACTGAAATTAACTGTTGCTTGCCTTATCTAATTGAATCTTACCAATTACAGCTTCAGTTGAGGTCATCTATGTTCCGTGGTTACTCGTTCCCCTCTTCTCGTTGTAGAATTGGCCCCATGGACATCCTTCCTTCCTTCTGTGATATGGTTTGGGCTATCTGGACTAGCACTCCCTAATTGCCTAGTCTTTAAATTAGATATTGACCCTATACTTGTGAAAATTGATCACCGTTGATCGTAGGAGGAGAAAATTCAGAGTTATGAATTTTTCCATGTTATCAGAAATCTCACTCCAACTTCGCTATTCTACTGATACATTACAGACTTCTACCAACTTCCGTGGACTTGAACTAAACGTAGTTCTTCGTTCAGAATAATTACTGAATATAACAAGCCGTATGCTTGTTTCGTCTTACCCTGATCCGACAACATCACAGCAGTTAAGTACTGTGTCGAAGCGACAACACACTGTACGAAAATAACTATGTCTCGAATCGACCACTCACTGTCTCAAGAATAATAAAGTAGTTGTGGTTCTGGTAGTCCGCTCTAGATTTTATACCCGGGCTCTCCCACTCTTGGTGACAGCTCAATACCAAATCTCAATACAACGAAGCATCTGATTAGTAGATCGCATTATCATCTCCCTTTCTTCATTCTTCACAAGTAACCAGTAGGCGTGGCGATTATGTAGTCTTCCCGCTTGCTAGCCTCGTGCGCGGGTCGCTGTATACTACCTTTGCTCATGAGTTAAACCCGTGAGTCATCCCACTTCCCCGCTTCAAGGATAACTTTTCCGTGTACACAAGTATGAGATGAAATGACACCAACTCTGTCTCAACATTGACCATATTTACAGTACATAATGAATTCCTATCCTACATACGGTAATATATTAATTCAAATAATAAATGATGTTCTAATATATGCAATATGATTCCAAAAGCCTTATTTACAAATGATTGAAGTTAAATTAATATGTCATTTGAATAATTGCCGATGGTGGATAATCTTGATTTCGAGTGATATCGCGTAAAAGGATAGTACACTAAATTAGTATGGCTGGAGAAGCCTGGACGGTTAAAACTATCTAACCTAGAATTCTGTTCACAATGTTGAATTCCGTAGAGGATCACGGGTACAACAGCTAGTTCATGTATATATAAAAATAGTTTACTAAAAGCAGCTTTGGCGAATACGTCCATCCGTTCTATTGGACCAATTTGCTTCATTTTTGTTTTACTCTCTCCGGAATTACTTGTTGATGAATCATGAGACATTGATCGTTCTCTAAGTTCAGTCAACTTTGAGTAATCATAAAATCAGATCATTAAATGATCACTCCAGTAATTGCAGGCGAAGACTTACCCTAACCCGCAATACATTTTGTACTTAACAGGTTACTAAGTGACTAACACTTTTATTAATATTCTGATTGTCATTTTCATCATTTGCCATTGCGTGCAGCCATGTTTGATTACTACCTGTCAAGACAGAGAGTATACACTTCCTGTGATGATGCAAGAATGCTGTTCTCTGCTAGATACTCTTAGATTCCCTGACCTTCCCCATATTGTTAACATACTTAACAGATGGTAGAACGTTCCTAGTGACTTAGATGCTGCTAACAGAAAACAGTTTGCGTACGCACAGACTGGAAGTTATCAAGTCGACTAGCCTTCTGTAGGACCATTAATGAAGCGTAGGGTCAAATTCTTCAAAATGTAGATAGTCTGCTTACCCGAACCAGTATTCAGCCTCGGCCAATTGCATGTAACACTATCTCGGCCAAGATCGTTTGAAAATATTAAGATCCAGGTACGGCCGAATGGTCGAAACACAGAGAATGTTGTATGGAAAGAAGTATTATAAACTAAATTACGAATGAATCGGTTATGTGTACCCGCATTAAATGTTCACATAACTGTAGAAAAGGGCATTCAAAACAACATGACTGCGACAGATATTAAGACGAGTTATCTGACCTGTTTATAACGAATGCTGCGGAGCTGCATTAGTAAGTACCATGCACCCAAGGCGACCATTCAGCCAAGGAATAGGACAATAGTTATTTAGTGGAATTATTTTTTTTCTGCCCCTTTTTCCACACCCTCATGGAGTCGCGAGTGCGAACTGTGACATACTTGTGAACATGGCACTGTTTTACAGCCTAATGCCCTTTCTTACGCCAACCATATGTAGAGGGATGTATTCACATGTTTCTGTGGTGGTTGGTAGTATGGATTGTTGTGTGGGTATGAAGAGTGTGTTGAGACAAATACAAGACCCGGTCTCAAAAACAGAAGAATTAAGCAGTTACGATTAAAATCCCTGACCCGGCTTGGAATCGAAACTTGGACCCTCTGAACCGAAGTTCCCTTGTGGGTGGGGATGGTAAAATACATCCACGGTATCCGCTGCATGTCGTAACAGGTGAATAAAAGGGGTTCTTAACTTGGGAGCGTGGGTAGGAGACCATGGTTCCGCTAGTTGAATCTGGCATTTCTTCCACTTACTTGTGTCAGGCTCCTCACTTTCATCTTTTCTCTCTGACCTATTATTCCTCCTACAATGCCGACGGTATTAGTTTTGAGAGACCTACGGAGTCTTTCATTTTCACACCCCTGGTGACCCTTCCCTTTCTTTTACCGATATCACCGAATGCCGGGATGATAACCATTCAGCCAAGGAGCCGGACAATAGTGAGCAGTGGAATATACCTATAGCTCGTTCCATGTTAAGAAAACAGGGTTGCCATATCGAACGTCTCTGCTCAACAACACCACGGGAAAACTGCGGCAGATAAATTTGTGAAATTCAGTACTTAAGTTCAAGACAAAAGCGGAAGAAACTAAACTACAAATTATGTTTATGAACTAAAGGGGACGGGGTGTTTACAGGGTCTAATTTTGGTTTGTACAGAATTAGAGTAAAATACAGCACGTAAAACACCTCAGCATTTGAAGTGTAAGGCAAATTGGAGGAGAAATAGACAAAGATTTTTATGGACCCAAGGGGTGAGGGGTGCATTTAAATGCCTTTAATAAATTTCTCCAGGCAACAAAGCCTTTAAAAACATAGACAACAAATAAACACTGTAGATGGCTCTACAAAATATCGCCGTATTAATGTTAAAGAGAAATCACACCGTAGGCTTATAGCAAACTCTCGCTCAACGCAAGACTATTACGCACTGGCGTAAAGCCTAAAAACACACATGCAACAAATAAATACTGTAGATGACTTCATTGCAGAAGTGAGATGCCAGTGGTTCACAGAGTGAGGGACTACACGAGGTTTGTACCAGAGCAACACAGAAGGAAATTGAAGGAAGCCAACGAAGCGATGGCTGTTCCCGCCATTGCACTTTCCCCCTACAAACGTATTTATAAAAAAGAAAATGTTATGTACTTATCTTGATAACTTACGGGCAAACATTCCTAATCCCTTTAATCTATATTTCGTAATACTTTACAAAGTACAGTATAACATCCCATAATCACGAAGAATTAGGGGTGTCTCAGAGGAGGTGTGTTCATTCCTTGTAGGTCCATAAGAGCAGTACTGTTATTTTAACGTGGAATGAGCTATAGGTGTAAAATCTTCTTCTAGATATGTATCGTGTCCCGAAACTCTCATTTATACATGCATGGGCCAGACCGCATTCTTTCTGATTAATTCAACTTACTGACAAGATTACGGTTATTTATCTTAAATAGTAAATTTCATGAAGTAGAAAGAGAACCATCATTCACTACATTTCTTACGTGGGATATTCTTTACCATAATAGAATCTAAAATAATAATCTTCTTAACCAGTTAAAAGGTTGTTAGTGCCGCATGTGCTGGATAGAAACGGTCTGTTGTTCTACTCCAATTGAGGAACAGGCAAAAAAAAAAAAAAAAAAAAATGTCGTACCAACGTTAATCTTGTTGCCGTATTGTGGTTCTATGGAGTTAATAGCTGATATAGCACTGTTTGCTCTATAATCTCCTGTATCGGCTTCTTCGGTACATATTTTATCTGTTGATCCATGGCAATAACAACCGTTTTCAATCTTCAGATTGGTGTTGTGGAACGCGTGCTTTCCCTAGCAAATTTCTTATGGTCAAATGAAAAAGAAATTCATGTTGAAACTTTGAAGGCCTTGCTCATTATAAAAATACACTTTAATGAGGTATCACATATTGCATTTTATGAAAACTATTCAGAGGAAACTCTGTGATAAAATACATAAATCAGCTATTGTGCAATGCGGAATCACCTACCTCTGCAGATAATATACATAGCCTGAGTAATTTGAATATACAATGCATTTTATTATTAATCAGTCCCTCGTTGTTTTATTTGGGAAATATCCCAGGATTTTCCATAAACTAAAAGTTAATATCCTTTATTTTCATAGCAAATGCTATGGACACACTACTTTTGGGCTACAGCTTATTAACCACTGACTAGCAGTTTGTCCTTTGAATGCTACAACAGATTGGATGTAAAAGGCAAAGGTTTTCTCGTACAGAGCTCTTTGTTATATATTTTTCAGTGTACTTGCTTTGATTTCTTATCTAGCTCGGTTGAGAGAGGGTCGAACTTCTTAATGATGAATGAAATGGATCGATGCTAGCTAGAAACTTGGCGAACGCCGTGGAGAAGAATAAGAACGCTTCGCTCTGCACACTTTCAAAATGAAGAATAGGAAGGACAGAAAACGATTTCCTTTCATTAACAAGGTAGGATATTGTTTGTCGGCAATCCTATTCCTGTCCCTGATTCTTTTCGCAGGGTAATTTCCGGCGCTAACGTTCCATGGGTCCGGAGACTTCACCCTGGTACATCTTGAGACTTTTCTCCAGCAATTTCTTATGTGAATCCTCCAATGGATCTATGGTTTCAGCGACCATAACATAACAGGGCGTGACATGATACATCACAACAGAACACAACACAATTTCTTGTTTTCTCTTATGGTCGAGAGCTAATCAGTGACATAGCACAAGCAATTGAAGTTATTTTATCAAAAGGTTCACTTTAGGTCAAACGCGTATAGAGATGAAACGTCTATAGCTGAGCCTTTCATGACTTCCAGTCATTTGTACACTCTGCAAACAACCATGGACAAATATTTTTCCCAATGCCACCGATAATATTAGGATATATGTGCCTTACTGATTTACCCATTCCCTTTGTGGTCCATCATCTTGTGGAGCATGAAGTCCCTATTTCTTCGAGAAATCTCGCTCCATTCATTGTATCTTTTTAAGATGATGACCTAGATTTTAATGCTCTTAAAAAATATGAACATCACTAGGTCAAGAATATGACCGACAAGGATATCTGCTTGAAAAGCGTCGTAAGTGCCATGGTCAAAGTACAATGATTATTCCTTAGGTTTATTTCTACTTCTTAAATCTCTGTTGAAATATGCGTAATAAATAAATTCATTATTTTCGCATTGCACGGATTTTTGTGAATCCAAGCTCTTACAACTAACCATCTTCAATAGAGTAATTACGTATATAAGTCATCTTACGTTAAAAATCCCACAGAATAAAAAAGCCCAATTTATGCATTGTGATGTTTTACTTCGTATTGTCATTGGTACAAACAGTAGTTTGTCATTTTTAGTTTTAGATTAGAACAGAATATTTGTCACCAGGTAGCATTAACAAGTATTAAGCCATATAAATAAAATTATAATTTTAACTGTATATTTCACATATTTGCGTCATACTTCGGATTAGACAAAAAAAAACGTCGAAAGTAGATATAGTCCAAACTTTCTTTCTACTTGTTTGTTTGTTTATTACGAAGTCACCGGAAAACTGTTCAAAAGAATTTATCGAAACTATATTGAAATTCAGAGAGAGGCTATATGTAATTGGATTACTATGCGATGGCGTAGCAATATTGCTGGGTCCAAAATATGATATGTTTAATTTTCCCGTTTATATTACTGTATCAAAAAGAAAAATAATTCGGGTGTTGGGGTCACGACTCTACGTTTTGAGGTTAATACGTACCGCGTGTAAGGCATTGCAAATTAATTTACCTAGTCAACATGGATTTTGACATCTTATTGTTGACATTTTATTTCTTAATAATTCTAAACAAATTTACTGTATATATCCTCAAAATCATGAGTTCCAAAACATTTTCCACCACTGAGGTTGAAGGTGTGCTTAACTAGGACTCCAGTAGCATGGAACACGCCGCACGACGCACAGTGTGTCGAATCCCATATCTAGGTGGAAAAAATTCACTGTCGCCAATCAAAGCGCAACCTGGCTCATTCGATAGTAAACAAACCAGATGTTGACCTTCAGTCTTTCTTTTCGCTTTCTGGTACGTAGGATGGAGGGGTCAGGTGCTGAAACATCTTCCTTGCAGTTATCAACTGAGTTGATAGGAGGTGTCGGAGAGAACCGAACGTTGTGTTTCTAGGGAGTTCAACGAGGTGTTGTATTCTGTGGTTCATGGAATAGTGAAAAGAGGTATGTGTTCTCATTTTAAGCATAATACAAGCGTTCTGCAGTAAACAAGTTATTTACAGTGCGTTGTAAAAGGAAGCAGTTGTAGAAAATTAGATTGTTTTTACGATTTGCTCGAAAAAAACTTTATGAGTGCCTCATAGTGCCACTTTACTTTAAACGTCATTCGATGGGAAATTTAATGTAGATTCAGGATCTGTAGTGGTTTGGTTGCGCACGAATGTGCATGATGGTTTATTTTCTTATTTTCAGTGCCTATGTGGGCGTTACCGCGAGAAGAATATTTCAACGCGTGGCGGTCGTGTCATAAAAAGGGGCATTTAGAAATCATATTTCAATATGTTATGGATAAATTAGAGCCTACAAATCTTACTGACACTCAATTTCTGGAGGTAAGAAACAAAATTAAATTGATATCCCGTAATATCAACAAAAATGGGAGAGTGCAGGAAGAAGAGAACAACGATTCCGAGAAAATTTCGGTGATTAGGGAAATGTGACGGATTTCATCGTGTTAAGTGAACAAGACGACATTGATCCAGCGTATGATCCAAAAACAAGTTGTGTACCTAACAAAGCCGGCCGTCACCCTAAGGAATTTAAGGACTCTTCCATAAAGACGAAGAAGCAAAATGTTTGAGATATTACCGAATCGCATAGTTTGGAGGAAGTCGCGTTTGCTGCTGAAGATTATTTTCGATCAAGCGGGAAAAGATGAAGGCTTAATAAAAAGATATCGTGTATTACTAGCTGCTCTTTCTTCTGGCTCTGAAATAAATGTGAATAAATTCAAAGAATTTCGTGCGCAAACTGCGGCTTTGTATGTCAAACTATATCCATGGAATTATATGCCCGTAACTGTGCATACCATATTAGTACACATTACTCAAGTAATTAAACATTTTCTTGTGCCAATAGGAACTTTATCTGAAGAAGCTCAAGAAGCTAGAAATAAAGATTGTCGGAGGTTTCGTGAACTTCATACTCAAAAATGTAGCAGCTTAAGATGTTGTTGATTACATCAAATCCCTTAATAAACAAGTACCGAACAATGCCACGTAAAACTCCTGGTAATCTACCTATGGAAGCTATTGAGTTACTTACTGACTCCCAAGATCCTTTCACATCAAATGAAGACCAGTATAGCAACGACTACGATTCTCTGGACTCTACAGACGAATCAGGGGACGATTGAACATTGGACATGTTGTTATTATGAACATGATGAGATTAATGAGGCAATTACTTGCAAATACTGTAATATGATCCTTTCACGTTTTTTATGAAATGTTTCTGAGTGTAATCTTAACCTTTTTATATGGAAATATAATATATATAATATTGTTTTCGTGTGTAAGGTGTGTTTTACTAAAACTACGTATTTAAAATACGTTTTCAATCTGGAAGAATTTACATACAATGCCTTCGTCTATTCCCTCAAATGTGTAACAAGAATACTGGACTGAAATTCTCATTGTTATTCATATTTTATCCAGTTTTCAATAGTATGTTTACCACTGTTATAAACTATAATATACACATCCAAATCGTGTTTTTACTCCCGTAAATGGACGATTCTTTTGTTGCTTTCGGTCATTTTTTAAATCTCCCCTTGCCCCTCACCCCTATATATTTATCCCCGAACATCGTACACTTTAGACGATGCCAGATATGAATTCAGCGACCTCGAAAACGGTATAGTGCCAACTTTTAATAGGATCCCAGGACTATTAACGACGTTATTAATTTTTTCCACCTAGATCGGCGATTCGGCACACTGTGCGACGTTCGGCCACTTTGAGACTCTTCCGATAAGCCTTATAATGAACGGCATTTATGTCCGACTCGTTGGCTGAACGGTCAGCGTACTGGCCTTCCGTTCAGAGGGTTCCGGGTTCGATTCCCGGCCGGGTCGGGGATTTTAACCTTAATTGGTTAATTCCAATGTCACGGGGGCTGGGTGTATGTGTTGTCTTCATCATCATTTCATCCTCATCACGACCCGCAGGTCTCCTACGGGTGTCAAATAGAAAGACCTGCACCTGGCGAGCCGAACCCGTCCTGGGATATCCCGGCACTAAAAGCCATACGACATTGCATTTAATTTCATCGGCATTTATAATTTTGGAATTCTTTGGAATTCTGACAAGATGCTGTATTCTCTTGAAAGCGTTTTCGATAATTTTGAATCTATTTCTTGTCCATATATCGGGATATTTTTACGAAAGAAAGGAATTTTCTGCACCACATCACACTTTTCTCAAATGTCCACTATTTGAACTGGTTGTTCTGCATACGTATATAGCTTACTGACACGAGAGCTCACACCACGTGCTACCACGCTAGTGTCCAGGAGCTACACTATTGTTAGCCATCTGGTACGTCAATTTTCGAATCTCAAGATGGCAGCACTATTGCAACACCCGATGACGTCATTCCAAGGTCGGGCTCTTGTTGCTCGATGAACTGATCCTTCTTCTTTAAAACGAAATGTTGAACTATTTGATCGCACATGTCTAGAAATGATTTCGATTTTAGAACTTTGTAACCTTATTTTGAATAAATTTTATCATTCAGCTTTCTCCATGATTGGAGACTTTCTGAACCGACAAAGCTTACAAAAGAGTTAAATTATTTTATAATCTGGTATTTACAAAAACTAGTATAATTATTTTGGAATAAAATATAGAATTAAAATACAGGATGGTCAGAAACAACGTGAAACGGCTATATGAGCGTTAGAGGGTTGGTCATTTTATCAGCTGCTGAAGTTAGCCAATCGAAGGAAAACAACTTCGCCCAGGGCGGGGTTGAAAGACGGACCTCCGAGATGACAGGACCGCGCCGGGTGTTGTCGAATTGGTCCGGTCGTATAGGAATTTGAAGATTAACCAATTAGTGGGGTCGAACTGGTTCGACGGTTAGCACAGGAGGCGGGGTCGAACTTGTCCGAAGCTAAAATATCAAAATCAGGGATCGAAAAAGCCTTATCGTTCGCTCATTTATTATACCAACTATCCCAATAAAATTACAGAGGACAATATAGTAAATATTAGTAGCGGCCTTTCGGCCTCGTCAAATAACATATTAATGTAGTGGTCTTTTAAAGTTGGGTTGGGTTGGGTTAGGTTACGTTAGGTTAGGTTGGGTTAGGTTAGGTTAGGTTAGCTTAGGTTAGGTTAGGTTAGGTTTAGATATAGGACGCGAACCTCTTCTTGATAGCTGAGCTCCATAGTCCTGCATGGGAAGAAAAGGTTCGCGTATTATACATTTGACCCGATTGTGTCTTGTCACCTTTTGAATATTTAAAACCCTCAAAAACGAATAACTTGAAGCTCCTCTCACTTAGCATGGAACCCTTTGTACACTGCTGCTAGTAATACACTGCCGGGCTGAGTGGCTCAGACGGTAGAGGCGCTGGCCTTCTGACCCCAACTTGGCAGGTTCGATGCTGGCTCAGTCCGGTGGTATTTGAAGGTGCTTAAATATGTCAGCCTCGTGTCGGTAGATTTACTGGCACGTAAAAGAACTCCTGCGGGACAAAATTCCGGCATCTCGGCGTCCCCAAAAACCGTAAAAGTAGTTAGTGGGACGTAAAGCAAGTAGCATTATTTATTATTATGAGTAATACACTGCGCTGAGGCTGTCTGATAATTGAGGATAGTGAATTGAGGCAGTTGTTGAATAGTGGGGAGTTAGGTTAGTAACCCATGTTAGAATTCCTTCATTTACCTGCCAACTACCCATCGGACCAGTTCAACCGCGACCTATCGCTACGGAAGAATAATATCTTTGGAGTGTTTTGACCGTCGGACAAGTGCGCTGCGGTGACAATCGCTGAAACCAACGGCCTGTTTGTGTTAGATACAGATTTTTCGGCGTGATTCTGAAGCCGGTGTTAAGTTACGTGGAGATTTAGCAACATCGCCTCGCGAAGGCCATTTGTATTCGGCCGCGAAGCGATCTGATCGGCTAACTTCAGAAGCTAATAAAATAATAACGGCGCGACATATCGATTTTGTTTAAATTGTTTATTAGTATGACCAGCCATCTAAACACACATATGCCCCGTTCTCGTTGTTTCCGACCACCCTGTATGTAGATATTAAGCAGCAATTGAGTTTTCTGAATTCCTATGTGTTGAGTAGACCATCAGTATTAGGCATTCCTCACTGGCTATGTAGATTGATCCTATGGATCGAGCGCACAGACACACTTCATTAATACCAGCAGCTATTCTCATCGGTCCCGAAGGACCAGTGAGTGACTGTAGCCCTTCGACCTCATTTTGGGCCTTGAGTGCTATTTCTTCAGGATGCTCGCTCGATGACTTCACTTTGTTGGTTTTTCATTAATCAAGTTTGTCTCAGGCCAAACTTTATGCAAAAGTCGACAAGCTTCAAGGGTACTGGCCGTCTAGCACCAATCATCAAACCTGTTCCTTCAACGGATGTTAGGCTATTAATAACAGTTGTAGACGATAATTCCGATCTTTTACATTTTATACGTTTTACTGCACATGTGATAACGTAAACAGTCATTATTTTCACAAGCAGCCCGTTATCTCAGCAAATATCATTTTCATCTAATATCCGTACATAACAAATATTAACCTTATGGCTATGATAACGGAGGTATTAAGGAACTTGGAGATTTTTATTGCTAAGTCTATCAACGGCGAGCATCGCTGACGTGGGAAAATCAATAACACGTCTGTTGTTGTTGTTATTGTTGTTGTTTGAGTTATCTGTCCATATACTAGTTCGATGCAGCTCTCCATTCTACACTATCCCGTGCTAACCCTCTCATTTCTACGTAACTCCTACGTCCTACATCTACTCTAATCTATTTGTCATATTCATGCCTTCGTCCGACTCGTTGGCTGAATGGTCAGCGTACTGGCCTTCGGTTCAGAGGGTCCCGGGTTCGATTCCCGGCCGGGTCGGGGATTTTAACCTTCATTGGTTAATTCCAGTGGCCCGTGGGCTGGGGGTTTGTTCTGTCCCCAACATCCCTGCAACTCACGCACCACACATAACACTGTCCTCCACCACAATAACACGCAGTTACCTACACATGGCAGATGCCGCCCACCCTCGTCGAAGGGTCTGCCTTACAAGGGCTGCACTCGGCTAGAAATAGCCACACGAAATTGAATTAAAAACTCATGCCTTCGTCTACTCCCGCCGTTCTTATCGCCTACAGTTCCTTCAAAAATAACTGAATAATATATAGGCTATATAATTATACGAAATTCATAGGGGTTCGATGAGTTATAGCCTACTCAAGTGTACTCGATGCTCTTTACGTATTTCTCCTTAGCCTCTAAATGAAGCAATAACAAACATTCCAGTGGTTTGGAAGTTAAATTTTGTATGTAGATTTTCGTTGTGAATTTAGTTGTAATTCCATATGCCTTTGGCGTGAATGCGTGAATATTCTCTGTTCTTGGGTGGGATTGTTAATGGGTAGAATCAAAAATACTTGACTCCGAGACTGAGAAAGCTGCCGCCGGATTTAAATTAAGGCACCAATATCTTGGGACGAAAATTATAAAACATACCTCCCAACTTTCCCGATTTAGGCGGGAGACTCCCGATTTTCGACAGTTTTTCCCGCCTCCCGATTATTCTAATATTTCTACCGATTTTAACTTATTTTAGTGAACTTTAAACATTTGTTCTCAAATCCCACCATTTCAGCTTTGTACGCAAGTCCTTTGCTCATTGGCCTCTTTGAAATGAAAAATATCAACGTTTATTAATACGAGAAATGCGCACGAATGTGCGATGTTTATTGAAACCTGTGTATCGCGACGCGTATATCGACTGTCAATCTCTCGTTCTCGCGTGTTATGTTCCTGTTCGTTCGCATCAGTCTACTCGATTCTAGAGACTAGTCGCTAGATTTGGAGTCTTTTTTTTTCGTAATTTAGTGATAGAATTTCCTAATGATTTTAGGAGCCATTTGGAGACAATTTTGGCGAGTTTTAATTTATTACTTGATAAAAATAATATTGCGCTTCTCTAATCGTGCCGGGGTGAGATGCAGTATATTAATCTATGCATTTTCTAAGTAATAGCATCTAAGCGCACGACTGATTCACACGTCTGGAACATGAGTTCATACTATTTTCGGTAGGCTTATCAGAGACCGATTATCTCGTTCACATACTTCCTGTGAGCCTCATATAACAACAGTCCTGTCTTGAGACAAGAAGTGTTATAATATACGGTACCATAGTACTGCTGTATTGCGCAAGATATGTAGAATAAGCTGTTTTGAGCAATTATATCTCCTGATTCCTCCCGATTTTTCCTGATTTTCATCTCTAAATCTCCTGATTTTTTGCTTTGTAAAGTTGGCAGGTATGTAAAACCAAGCGAGCTATCATAATCCGGGAAGTAGAATAAAATCACCGAGGTCTGTATTGAACCACTCAGCTTCGGCTCTCTAGTTCCATCACAGAATATGTTTTATCGTTCAAGGCTGCAGCATCCTATGAAGCGTTATTTACAGTAACTGAAATGATGATATTTCTCAACTTCGGAATTGGAATGTTGCTATTTGCTTTACGTCGCACCGACACAGATATGTCTTTTGGCGACGATGGGATAGGAAAGGCCTAGGAATGGGAAGGAAGCGGCCGTTGCCTTAGTTAAGGTACAGCCCCAGCATTTGCCTGGTGTGAAAATGGGAAACCGCGGAAAACCATCTTCAGGGCTGCCGACAGTGGGGTTCGAACCCACTATCTCCCGATTACTGGATACCGAATACTGGCCGCACTTAAGCGACTGTAGCTATCGAGCTCGGTAATTGGAATTTTTGAACGTTATTTAAACTCTAATAACGTAACACATGACGTTTTAACCAAGTATTAAATACAGGATATCTAACTGACTTCGATGAACTTTGCGTGCTGTAATGCCTTCGAGCGTTCAACTGTTCTTGTTCTTGTAGCCGATAACGCGCTCAGTTAGACGTCAGGATGTCTGAGGTTCAGTTCCCAAAGGCGCTGAATTATTTAAGCTCAATTAGAACTCGAAAGTTGTTCTAACATATTCGTCTCCACCACTCTTGAACATACTTTGAGCGGCAACTACTGTACGTCCCTGCGGCAACTTCTCAGCACTTTTCGCCATTCCTTATTTCCCACAGCGTAAGCTGAATTTTGTCTTTCAACATTTCTGACGGATGGCTCACATTTTAGAAGATGTATTAATATATTTGATCGTGAGCTTGGCTTAGACGATGTTTCTTTGCAGATACCCCAATCATATTTGCTGTAATGTGTCTGTACACTTCCCGCTGTAAGGAACACATCCGGCTCAGGTAAACTGCACACAAGCGCTCACTTGACATCAGCTGAGTATTGAGAGCAGCAGCTTCTTCGGTTGACCGTTCTGAGAGTAAGGTGTTTTCTCGTCTTTTAGCACACTCGTCAGGGACAAGTACGTTCATAACAACTCACCTCGAATTGCGGGGAATATATGAATAATTTATTGTAGATTGCATTTATTACAGGTACATTGGTTTGAAGATACATTACAGCGATACAAGTAAACAAGTAATTTGTACACGGCAAGTGAAGAGGGCTGATAAATAGTTTTTATCAACCTCTAAACTAATACCAATATGCCTATATCAACTATTTACTAGTCCAGCTCCATGGCTAAATGGTTAGCGTGGTCACTCCTTCGATTCCTGGCATGGTCGGGAATTATTAAGCATAATTGGTTAGTTCTCCTGGCACGGGTGTATGTGTCGTCTTCATAATCATTTCATCCTCATCACGACGCGCAGGTCGCCTACGGGCATCAAATCAAAAGACCTGCACCTGGCGATCCGAAGTCCTCAGACACATCCCGGCATTAAAATCCATACGCCATTTCAATAGTTAATCATGGTTAAGAGAATGAAGTTTTCTGTCAGAGAGTGTGTAGTGGTGATTATTACTTTAAAAGAAGGTACAATTAGATAGCCGTCTGCTCATGAATCTAACCAACAGAGAAATCGGAAGACGTCCGAATCTTCAAAAAATGAAGGGCGTGAAAATGAACGATTATATAGGCTTCGCAAACTTAATACCTTTGGAGCCCTAATATAACAAGAGTTGATCATGAGAGGTCAGGTAGGAGATATTAATACAAGAAACTCGGGATAAATAAGTGGAAGCAATGTCAGACTCACCTAGAGGCTCCATGGTCACCAACCTACTCTGTAGAATCACCCCCATTCAGTCGTCTATTAGGGCAGAGAGGGGATGCTGTGAATGCTTCGTATGTTCCCACACACTGGGATCTCAAGTAACTTGAAGCAATGTTAGACTCAGAGATTCCATGGTTGACAGCTTGGCGGAACAGCCCATTTAGTTGCTTCTTAGGATAGGCAGGGAATCCTGTGGATGTTTTCTATGCCTTACACCTACTGATCTCAAGTAAGTGGAAAGAATGCCAGATTCAACAAGGTGATACATGGTCGTCAGTTTACACTTCCAGATAGAGATACCCGGGGAATCATCTCTTTTAGTCGTCTGTTAATTCAGGCAAGGATACCGTGGACCAAAGGGGATTTCAAACAATGACTCTTGGACGAAATGATATTGCATCATCTAGATACTGGAGATGATTCGGGCTCAAATCGCGATGGCATAATATGTACTGTATATTTCACCATTTCTTGCTTTGAAATCTTATATACTCTCTGATTCCATAACTGCAAGATAATGAACACACGTTTCCTTCTTTATTATATGGAAAATATTAAGGTACAGATGGTTTCCTGATGAAATTCACTTCTTAGGGATAACTTGTACTTAGCGATATGCTATATTTATCGCGGAGATAGGAAGTTGTTACACAACGAATGTATTACTTCAGTTCTTCGGTATATTTGCTGCAATTAATTGGAACTGTACTTATAAGCATCAGATGTAGAATGGATTTGTTATGTGGAAGAATTTTTTCACATTGAACGAAACGTGGTATATGAAACGGATACAACTAAATTGTGCGATCTCTACATAGTATATTCAGCAGTGACAAAAGAGCAAGCTAACAGCTTGGAAGCTCTACTTCAACCTAAATAATCTCCCCAATCCAATACTGCCATTGTTCTCGGTGTGCTTCACAGACAGCAAATTGAATTACTTTGTTCAACTTGGCTTATGACGAGTAGAATCGTTATGGCCATAGTGCAGTGTAATCAAGTGAGCAAACACATGGCATGTAGCGCTGATAGTTCACAGCTCTTAGGCAAGATTAACATCCTTCTAACCTCGCATGTAATACAAAACTCGACATTTCCCTTAAATCATATTGTACTCATGATGTCCAAAACACACACGTGCATTCCTCTTCTTTAGTGATGACCTATATGGATGGTCTTACACTAAAGGGAACAAAGTGATATTTACTGTACATGATTTTGAGAAACACTGAGGAAAATTTTCGCAGATTTCTACAACTTGCAGTATAAACCCACTGCATGACTTCAGGTGTGCAAGAAGAACTTACCTTGTATAAACAATAGAGCTTGTGGAGCACCTTGCTAATTATTCTTTTAACTTGTGCGTTAAGTCGACTTGTAATTATTGATATCACATTTCAATCAATGCATAATACAATGATCACTGATAAAACAAAAAATGAAACAATTCTGAATTATGTATATTGACAGTCAGAGCGGTGAAGAAAAAGAGGCTGTTTTGATGTTTGGATAGTAGCCTACTACCGGGTGAATATCATTCGGAGAGAATTTCATCTTGAGAGGGCATGCCCTCAATACATTTGTTGATCAAACACAATATGACCTGTCCTCTGTGCTTATGCACTTGTCTGAGTATTGGCACGTCGAAATTTAACTTAGGCTACTGCTTTGCTATGTAGGAATAGGTAACTGTTCGCCTCCGTAGCGTAACTGTTAGCACTATTAGCTACCGTCCTTGGAGGCTCGGGTTCGTTTCCCGGTACTACGAGAAATTTAAGAAAGGCAGGGGGGCTCGTATGTGGTTAAAATGGTACGTGCAGCTCACCTCTATTGGGGGTGTGACTGAAAAGAGGTGTATCACGTCCGGATACGAATTTAGTTACCTTAATATCTAACTGAATTGCTAATCCAATTACAAAAAAATAGAGAAGGTTGCGCAATGGAATCACTTTATATCTTAAAATCTTCAAAATGATTTCCTTGGGTTTTAGTTTCCTTTGCACGGAGCAAGACTGTCTGGCTGTGCCTACACTTTTAAGTGGCATATATGAACAAGCATTTACTATCCTCGGTCATGGAATATATTCTGGTGCCTTTATTCTGAACAGTGGAATTCGTGAACTATGCTATTGATCATGTATAATCTGTTATGGGTGAATATGACAAGTGCCGATAGTACTTCAGAAAATAATTTTCAAGTATAGTGCAAAAGTGCCACATATAGGTGCCAAGTCATCTGGTTTTATGTTATTACTTTAATAGTCCGTAGGTATTACCATACTCAACATCTCAAATGGAATTAGAAATACCTATCTGCCGGTAGAATACACCACGATGTCCCCTAACAGTCATAAAGGGTGTCTGAAAGGCAGAACAAAGGGCTCCCAACTTGAGAGTAGGGTTATCTACCAGGGTACCCTATCTGAGTCTGGCATTGTGCCGCTCTTCTCACTTTCATCTTTCCTGTCGGAGCGTCCATGGTCAACGCTTGTTCTCTTTCTTTTCCTTTCTGATTATTTATAGAGGATGGTTGTCCAGTTGTACTTTCTTTTAAAACAATAATCACCACTACCACCATCAAAATGTCTAGCCAGATCAGTCACTTGTTGATATTACCACTTCGGTAAAGTAAGGATTACCTCCCATTAACAAGTTTCTTTTATGACCAGTGCCTTGGCTGAATGGTCAGCGTAGTGGTCTTCGCTTCAGAAGGCCCCGGATTTAATTCCCGGCCATGTCTCGTTAATAATCCACTGGATGTGTAGCTGGGTTTCTGTGTTCGTCGTAATACACGTTCTCGTTAATTTGCAGACAGCACATCACCTTCAGACTTCCTCATCAAGGATATCTGCAAGTCAGTTGATTTTTGCGTACATGTGGACTTTTCCTTGATAGCAACTTTACTCTTCTTTGTGTATCATTGCTGTCATACATGAGTCATAATCGAGAGGAGTGATCCAATGATTTATAGTGTAAGATTTTTTTGGGGCATTTTTATCAGATTCAGTGATATCAAAGACAGAATCTTTAAATGTTTTGATGGAAAGTAGTGTGTATATCTGATATCAAGATAGATAATATTATTAATACTCTCAATATTATTAAGACCCTCAGGTACTCTTAAAGAAAGTGAAATAAAAAAATATCGAAATTTTATAACATACAATTTTGATCTTTCTTGCTACGGCGTTTTACATTGTAACCTTGGCTCGTAAATGAATAACCCGTGTCAAGCGTTCTCAACAAAACTTTTTAAAATAATCCTTCGATGGAAAAGTGGAATAGGAATATCGACTGCATAGCTTTTCTGCGTCAGACATTGCCTGGGGCAAAATTAAACTTTCTTTCGTAATTCCGACACTAGATACTAAGCAAATAAACACAGTTTTTACTGAGTTGGAGAACTCTTCCTTGTTTGAAATACATCTGTATTTCGAGAGTTTTTTTGTATAAGTATGTTGATTTAAAGTGCTTCTATTATTATTATTATTATTATTATTATTATTATTGTTATTATCATCATTATTTACTGTCTTAACGATTGGAAAAGCTTGAAGAGCTTGAATACTTCAATTATTTTCGAAAAAAAACACATTATTTTCTCACTCGAGGCAGGAATATATCCTCTTATTTTAAAGTTATGTATTTCTAGAACAGAAAGTATTATTATCAGTCGTGGTGCCATTCATCTAACATAGCAGTATCTAGATGATGGACTTGGCTTTACACATGAATTTGAATTTACCATATATGTTAGAAATCCATGAGACTGCGGGAAATTTTGATGTTTTCGCTTAAGGTAATTGTTCCGGGGAGTCTGTGGAACGCAGAGGTGTAAGAAGGTTTGTGAATGAATGGGTGGATAGGGAAAACATGAAATTTTAATTTAAAATTCTAAATTTTGAAATTTTACTTCTTTCCTAGGTTTTTGTCTTTTCAGATTTTAAACTTTTTTTAAAAATAACAATAAGACAAAGGTTAGCTCGTGAGCTCGAGAAACAATACTAGAGCAGCCTAGAATAACCAGACAACAACGATTTAACGAAATGAGCTTGAAGCTCCCAAGTTACAAACTTTACAAAAGCATCATTGCTCTCTTCAATAAATCCTCAAGGAGACTGAGCTCCAAAATACATTACATTAAAAAAGGAGCGTCTTTGTTTCACATACAAATTTCTCCCTAGGAGACTACTCTCCAATATTTACAAGATTCCAGCCTTTCAATAACACAAGCAACAAACAGTTTCCACTGTCGTACTCGCTCGACAGTTTACATTACATTAAATAGGAAATGGAATAAGAATATTTAACAGGGGCAATAAGTGCCCATTCTACCTGGCCTTTGGCCGGAAATGAAAATATTAGGAGGCGAACACTTGCACTCCTTTGCAATATCCTTCAAAAATGCCTAAAACCCTGGCTAAGCCTATACTACGGAGATGACAGGATGGAGAGAAAGTTTAAATTACACAGAAAGATAAATTTTAAAGTTTACGAAATCAGTTACCTCAAGACCAAGTTGGAGGGGAATACAAGAGGGTTCCCACTCTTTATTCCTTAAGTAGGTTAAGGTCTTAAGCCAGATTGAAAAATTTACATTGCAAGATTACATTAAGAAAGAATTGCGAAACCTTCCCCTCGAGTTAGCTTTCTGAGTCAATTACATGATTAAAAGTTGTCCACCATTACCTTGACCTGGTGGACCTTCCGGAGATGGACGAGGCAAGCCCTCCCCTGCCTCCTCTACGAACACACTCTACTGCTGGACTGGAGCCATCGAAAGACAACATGTCCCAGAAGGTCCCAGCTTTGATAGCGGAGTGGAAGGTTCCAGAATTCTCTAGGCCAAGGCCCCAGACACACCCACAATTCCCAATGGTTAATCAAATAAATATACAAAATTCCTGATTGTTCGAACATTGAGAAGAAGAAGAAGAAGAAGAAGAAGAAGGAAGGGATAGCAGTGTTAAGAACCTAAGAAAACAAAAAATAATTTACAACACTTCAGTGCAGAAAACCTCAAAATTACAAATTTTTCAAAAAATTAATTGTCCCTCCTCTCACCAGAGGGAGCACATACATCGACAGTAAAGGCATTTGACGATAAACGTTCAAACTTCTTCCACTAAAGGTTTCACAGTTCGTATTGGAGACGGCCTTCTAAAAGGCACTCGTACCGGGTGAGTTGGCCTTGCGGTTAGAGTCGCGCAGCTGTGAGCTTGCGCCCGGGAGATAGTGGGTTCGAATCCCACTGTCGGCTGCCATGAAGATGGTTTTCCGTGGTTTCCCATTTTCACACCAGGCAAATTCTGGGGCTGTACCTTAATTAAGGCCACGGCCGGTTCTTTCCCACTCCTACGCCTTCCCTATCCCATCGTCGCCATAAGACATATCTGCGTCGGTGCAAAAAAAAAGCCCTCGTTTTAAATGTACGAAGTTGGTGTACCTCCGCTACAGGAATAATATGAAACAAAATTATAATTTTTTTTTCAATTCTGATTTAATATACTACAGTGTTATGTACGCCAGATAAATTGTGCATAATCTTAATTTAGAATCAAATGATCTCTCTTATGCGCAATGTAAATGTTTGTTAGGATGGGCCCATGAATTGACCAGGCTCGATAAAATTGGAAATTATATCGTCCAAAACCTCATAGTAACACCAGTCTCAGAGAAATGGAGAGAGCCTCGTTTAAGATGGTCACGATGACCAGAGGTCTATATGGCACACAGAGTGGAGAAGTTTGTTAGTAGATGGGGAATCAGCTTTAGTATGACCTGATTTTTTTCTCTTTCTTCTTTTTTCTACAATTTTATTTACGTCGCACCGAAGCAGATAGGTCTTATGGCGACAATGGGATAGGATAGGGCTAAAAGTGCGAAGCACTATCTCCCGAATGGAAACGACCTGAATGACGCCATTGCCGATGTGAACAGAGTCAAAGATAGAACCTACTGGAGGAAGGCGACCAGTAAGGCTGATTCTACCTGTGTGGGAAAATAAGAATAAGAATAAGAATAAGAATAAGAATAAGAATAAGAATAAGAATAAGAATAAGAATAAGAATAAGAATAAGAATAAGAATAAGAATAAGAATGGCACAGTACGCCATATAGACACTTAGTAATGTAATGTAATGTAATGTATCTGCATCTGCTCGCTTCAGTCTGTAAAATTTTCATTCGACGCTCTTCATATTTCCCTAATATCTATTCTTAGTGGCCTTTTCCCAGTTACCTGGAGTTGGCGCTTTGTATGAATTTAGCTCATTTTTACGGCCGGATGCCTTTCCTGACGCCTATCGTATGGGTAGGGATGTATTCACTATTTTTTGTTTTTGTGGTAGTTTGTAGTGGGTTGTGCTGTATGTATATTACAACAAACACAAACACCCAGCCCAGAACTAGAGGAATTAACCAGACAAAGTTCAGATCTCCAAACCGGCCGGGAATCGAACCAGGTGTCTTAGAACCGTAGGCCAATACGCTGACCATTCAGACAAAGATCCGGATATTTTCCTAGTATGAAATATGTAATTAATTTATTTTCTCCTTCATCATGGAAACAACTTTATAGATGCAGTATATCCGTCAGTTATTGATTTATGTCGAGCAGGGCGCAATTTTAATACTAAGCCAAGATTTCTTTCTTTATTCTAGAGCATTTGACGTATCTCACACTGCGATGTGCGCTAATTAGGACGACATCTTTACTGTTTCTCTCTGGCTGGCACCCATTTGCATATTGAATCAGCAGTACTTACGAGACATGTGCACTTACTAATTTGCTGCGGAGCTCATTAAATCTGAGTGGTAAGCTTCTTTCTAAGGACGGACTATTTAGCATGCCACCCTTCATGGTTGCCGAGACGCATATATCCCCCTTGGTTAATGAATCTTGGACACTTTTTGAGTTTGTTTCCTTTCCTTAATACGTGAGAGTGAAGTCACTTTCGAATACCAGTGAATTGTTTTTATTTTTCTGTTTGAGATCGAACTTATAGAACACACTGCTACTATTGCAACCAGAGCCGAACGAGCCTAACCACCACCCAAGGTGGCAGATTTTTGGGGCGGTAAAATATTAAAACACGATCAATAAATACATGGTTTACAATGTATGAATTGAAAATTGTTAAGGGAAGTTTTGTATCAATGAAGAAATGTGGAAATAGACGCCGCACGGGTGAGGCATGTAACTAACAGCGCTGACCGCTCCTCCATCACGGGTAATCGCTTCTTATATGGGCAATGTTACCGGCAGGTTGGCCATGCCAAGATTTTTCGCACCGATGACCAGTTTTATTTCTTAGAAATTGCCGATGCGAGAGATTTGGCGACTGATGTTTAAACTGGCAGAACAAAGTTATGTTGGTGGCTATATATATCGTAGACATTCCAGAAACTTTTAGAGTTGTATTTATATCTGGTTTTCTTTCCCTTTGTTTATTATATACTGAAAGAAAGGAGTATTTGAACATGTATTTATTAATTCGACAAATACCTTTTAAGCTCTGAAATTTTCTGCGTCTTTGTGGAGAAGATTTTTGATATGGCGATATTTCCGGCTACTTTGTTAAGCAATTGACCTAACTCTAGCGGAAAGGAAAGCCCGGCCACACGCCTGAAGTGACGCAACCTTCATAGCTTAGTGTGGGTGTAGCGTGGAAGGTTTAGGGGGGCGGGGGGAGGGGAGAGGAGGTTGCGGAAGGTGGAGCACTTGCAATTATCGCACAGTATGTCAAACCCCCTGTACCCGGCCCTAATTGCATTCAATGTAGTTTTGCCAATCGCCATTGCACTGACGAATAGCTTTCCTCTGCTAGAGATTAATTTCTGGAGACTTTTTAAGCACATGTCAATCGCTACTGTTTCGATTGTATGTTTAAAAAGCATAACTTCCTGGGTTTCGCTTGCAGGAAGATGGCTGCACAAATAAAACTGAGAATGAACTCAATATGGATTAGATGGACAAAGGTCACTGGAGGCCTTTGCAACGAACGAATGCCATCATTAGAGAAATCATATGTTTTACGATTGGCTTTACGTCGCACCGACACAGATAGGTCTTGTGGGTAGGAAAGGGCTAGGAGTGGGAAGGAAAGGTACAGCCTCAACATTTGTCTCGTTTCAAAATAGGAAACCACGGAAAACAATCTTCAGGACTACCGACATTGGGGTTCGAATCTCCCGAATGCAAGCTCACAGCTGCGCGCCCCCTAACCGCACGGCCAACTTGCTCGGTCCCCGGAGAAATGAGAATGCTTTGGTTGGTGATTAGTATTTCCCTGCCTGGCCATATTAGGAAATAGTGCAGCGTATTGGTATGACACCAATTTGCGAAGGTCTACGAAAGTGGGGCCTGTTCAGAGAGCTGCTCTTAACACCGTTGCCAAGGCAGCTTACCATCCGAAAGTCGACGGAACGAGGCCATCATGAGCGACCCAGATGAATATGGGAGGATCTAAAAGGGGACTAATCAGTTCACAAATCAGACCCCGCATCAACAGGAAAGTGCTAAGAAGAGGCAGAAGAAGAATAAAAAGAAGCTGCTGGAGGTTTTAATTACTGAACTGAAAAATGCTTTCTACTTTATCTACCCCTCGTGTGTGAAAAACAGGCACAGGTGCTGGTTACAGTTGACTCGAGAGTATTTCGTGACAGGGAAAAAATTGATCGATGGAACTCCAATATTTCCTCGTAGATGTATCCATAGCTACTTAATTAGTGTAGAAATGTTAAAAAAATCCACTCACGATCTTGTAATTTTACTAGCTAATGCATATGTTAAAACCATCTCAGAATGGTCACTAATATCTATAAGAGGTATCGTTATCAAACATTGCATATAACATTATTTTCCTCGCGATGTTTAATAATAATAAATGGTATCTCTGTCCTCCGCCATCTGCCCAGATAAATATATCTAAAAAGCAATAAGACCTAATAATAATAATAATAATAATGCTACTTGCTTTTACGTCCCTCTAACTACTTGTACGGTTTGCGAAGACGCCGAGGTGCCGGAATTTTGTCCCGCAGGAGTTCTTTTACGTGCCAGTAAATCTACCGACACGAGCAATAAGACCTAATAAGCTGGAAGTTCTCCTTCAAGTAGTCATAAATCACAAGGGTGCAGGTTTGGAAAGTTTCTTGGTGGGGATCCCAGAAAGACTGTTTTCCGAAAAATATGAAATTTCAAACTGAGTCTCGGAATGGAGATGTCTAAAATGAACTACTAATGCTCAAAGCTGTAAATTTGCGTATCGGTAGCCTTTGCAGTGATATCTGTGAAACTTTGAAATGCTCCCCCAATTTTGACGATGAATATACAATGTAACCTGGAACCTACATTTAAAATCCGATCATTTCCTGGATTTGTTGGTGTTGAAAATTTTCTTTGGTAAAATTTTTTTCCTGTTATTTTTGTCAGTGCTAATATTATTCTTTTATTGTATAAGTGTCATCGCAGACGATAGAGGAGGAAAAAAGCGACTGGTGAATGGATTAGTGAAAACTGTAATGAAAAGAAGTTTATTCAATCGCAGCTCCAGAAAATGGGGATTGCATTCCAGTTAACAAAAAATACAACATAAAGTCTCTCCTGGAACTGCAAAATCCAACACTACACTACAGTAATCAAACCCGAAGTTATCTACGCATCAGAAACTCTCAATTTCCAAAACAAAACACGAAAAGGACAATTAGAAGTGAAGGAACGTAAAATTATTAGGAAAATTCTAGGACCGAGAATCAAAGATGAGTACATTTTCCAAAACCAAATGTGGAAATATGTAAAAGAATCTCCAAAATTACAGACACAATGCGCATGTGAAGAATACAATTCATGGGGTACATACAAAGAGTGGACTCAGACTGACTCACAGAATTTACACATTCTTAAAGAATAAAAACCACTAGATGAAACTGGTACAATCAGACAGAGAAAGACCGAAAGGAATTAGGATCACCAAATCTACTGTACCGAGATGAAATCAGAAATATTGCACTCACACGGGGTTTTGAGGACGATGAGAGGAAGATACTGTAACTAAGCGACATGTATGGTTCCTGCAACGAAGACACGCCCATTCACTATGTATGAAGGAATACTGGACTAAAAGAAAAGCCAACAAATGTTGATTCCACGTGGTCCTAAGTGACATATTCGTGACGAAGAAAAATAATAGAAATGTAGAGAAACTGGAATGATTGTTGACTTGCGTATCAGAGAGTTATTTAATTTAAAAACACCACTTAATTGAGAGCATACAGGAACATCATTACTATGAAACAAACAAAATATATTCGAAATAATAGTATAAATTTACAAACAGAGGTCATGTTAAAATATTTAAGAATTTTTTGACTGAATGAACAGTAGGGCTGTACATCTCTCTTAGTCAGTTTCAAAATATTCTATATTCCGAGTAATCGATTTAGGATGAAAGTCTAAGAAAATATTTAAGATATGTTGGAAAATCTCCTAATTAACTCTTATATCTCCAAATTCGTATTTAATTAAAACGTAAAAAGTCTCGTTTAAGGAATGTTGTTTTATATTGACAATTTGTAACTGAAAGAAGTAAAATATACATTCCTTTTTCTGGTGACGGATGTACTGTACATGGAGTGCAGTGAGAACCCAAGAGAGCTTTATTAATTTAAGGCGAGAGAATACGATGACTCTTGAGGTTCTCCTGAAGTGCAACAAGAAACGTAGTGCAAAAGAATGATGAAATGTGAATGGAAAATGAGGGGGACAGAAGACGGGTGTATATGTGGAAATTAGTGTCACAGCGGACGAAGCGCGAAGTTGACAGAAGGCGTGTGGACTGTAGAGTTCCTTGGTAAAAATAACTGTGTCCACTTCTTGTAAACTTTGAAATCACACAATTTTTCGCCAGCCTTCGATCTGTAAAACTGAAGGAAAAATATAATATTGTAGGAAATGGTAATACGGTAGATCCTTAGTCCATGGTGAAAGAAACTTTGCTCGTGCAGTAGCTGAACATACACGCGAAACTTCCATTATCTCAGGGGATGGAGAAAAAACCAGAGGTTAAGCATCTCTTCTAAGAATTCTTACTGGAGGGTCCACCAAAGCGATTTATACAACCATGCGTTTGGAAGTAAAATTATCAATTTCTACAGTAGATTGTCACTTCTAATACTTCCAGAAAAATTATAATGGAGTTCATTTATTTATTTCCTCTGATTCAATTCCTAACTGATGCACCAATTGTAAGGTTTTGCATCAGAAATAGGATAATTGCTGCACACTCAGGTCCTAATGTACACCTTAGGAACCGTCATGACACTAACCCTGAGGAATGCACAGGAGTGGACATCAGGACCTGTCTTTTGAATAAAATGGAACTGCACTTTATTGGCTGAGGTTCGTGCATTTATTATTATTATTATTATTATTATTATTATTATTATTATTATTATTATTATTATTATTATTATTATTATTATTTATACAATGACACCACCGTTGATACCGAACTGAGAGTTACTTCAGGATGGCTCAAGTGGAGACGAGTACCGGGTGACCTCTGCGAAAAAAGGATGCCTGAACACCTCAAGGCAATGATTTATGACATCATAGTGCATCCGGGAGCACGCTATAGGGTAGAATGTCGTCGCCCTGTGATAAGGAGTCACAAGCAAGCCGTCCATGCCATGAAGACGAAAATACTCAAATGGACACTCGAAATGACTCATCACGATCACGTGAGAAATGGGCACGTTTGACAGAGACTTGGCGTAGCCCAGATATTGTTAAACGAGTAAGACTTGACTCCATTGGTACGGAAAAGCCATAAGTTGGAAAATGAATCGAAAAACTGTGGCAAAAACGGCCGTCAATTCGACCCAGGAGGATACCGACCGTGTGAAAGGCCTGAGAAGCGCTGGACAGATAACATAAAGGATGATATGTAAGTAGCTGAAGTCCTGCAGACGCCATAAATACACAGAACTGGAGACTATAGAGCAGACCTCTTAGGATGAGAAAACTGCTACGAAATAGAGGCACAATAACGTATACTTCATGTTTAATAATGAACTTTGATGATAATATAATAATTTCGTGTGGCTATTTCTAGCCGAGTGCAGCCCTTGTAAGGCAGACCCTCCGATGAGGGTGGGCGGCATCTGCCATGTGTAGGTAACTGCGTGTTATTGTAGTGGAGGATAGTGTTATGTGTGGTGTGTGAGTTGCAGGGATGTTGGGGACAGCACAAACACCCAGTCCCCGGGCCACTGGAATTAACCAATGAAGGTTAAAATCCCCGACCCGGCCGGGATTCGAACCCGGGACCCTCTGAACCGAAGGCCAGTACGCTGACCATTCAGCCAACGAGTCGGACACTTTGATGATATAAAATATACATAGAAATGAATGATTTGTACGTATGTAGCTAGTCATCTCTTTGTAAATAATTGTCTAATGTAATTGAAATGGAAATTTATTCGTCGCATACATATCTTATTCCAATCTAATCTAGTTAGAGATGAGGTGTACATGGATATTAATTATTATGAAAGCTGTTAGGATGATTGCTGCAGGCATTCATTAAAGCATATATGGCACCAACATAAATGTAACGGAAATGCAAAGTTAAATTCAGAAATATATAGACGAACATATTTAGACGATATTTGCTTTACGAATATATAAAGAGAGAAATTGCTCAGAAAACTGTTAAAGGATTCAGTGTAAGAAGACATGTATTTAAAGACTTTAAATTGGGAGTCGTATTATCGGATGAGGGCTGAGTTGTTTGCACTGTTTAAAGAATGTAAGACCACTTAACAACGAAATCAACAAGCATTTCTGTTTTAAACTTCTCCATCTGTTATTCTTGCACTTCATATGACCGGGTTGTCTTAGTATAGCGTCGCATTGGTAGTTTCTCTTGGACAGCGGTGATTAAAATTCCAGCCACTGTGATCAATATTTTAGAAATAAAAACACATCCTTGTGATTTTGATTCTATGTAAAATTAGAGTTTGCATCGCTTTCCATGACAATTTTTATAGTCATATAATTCTTCAATCCACTCACTTTTCAAAAGATGATTGTGTCTGTTCATTCTTCTCTATGCCAGCTTCATTTACTCGTTAACTGACCCATTCCGAGCCGTGCAAGTGTTTACGGATGGAGACATGACAGCGCGTGTCCATTTAATTGGCTACTTATGAACTTCCATGACATGTTCAAAGTTACGTTCTTGCGGTGAACTGAATTTTTCTCAGGATTAATTCATGTATCGAACTGAAATTAACTCATTTGAAGGATTGACCTGTTAATAACGTCTGTTTGTAATATGACTGTAAGGTGTTTCAGTGGCATTTTGCTAATATAAACGGGAATATCTGGGGCTAAATTCGATTGCTAGTCCCCGTTGTTCAAATATCAGCTGCGAAATAAATAAATAAATAAATAAATAAATAAATAAATAAATAAATAAATAAATAAATAAATAAATAAATAAATAAATAAATAAAGGTGTAGTTTTTCCACATACTACCTCATTTCTAATCCTGAAAATTATACACAGTCTAGGATTGCGTTCTGTCAATAATTATTTCCTCAGAAATTATTTCCATTGCTTCCAGACGCAAAGCCTTCGCAGTTACTTGCTTTACGGTGTTTGACCAACTTGTAGGAGCCCGTCCACCAGTGATATTTTCTGTGACGATGAGCATGCCTAGGCTCCCCTCTTCACGTCGAAATATGTGGCCAGCCAAGGAACTGGAAAATTCTTCGTTTGCACATTAATGACAGCCTCGTTTTGACATTAAGCTCTTAAAAGATTAAATTGCTGTCAAATGTATACGGAGCATTCTTCTCCAACACCACATTTCAGAGGAGTAGATTTCTTTCAAATCTGCAGCATGAAGAGTCCACATTTCTCTCACGTAGATGAATACTGAAAGTACTGTAAACTATCCTCATTTATAATTTTATAGTGATAGAAGGATTCTTCCATACATGGGATAATTGCTTCATGATGTTCTTAACAAGGGCAATTATTCTCATGATTATCGCGGCGTCCTTTGGTAAACAAGGTACAGCATTATTTCTATAACAGGCTAAAAGTGGACAGGACAATGCTCAAACAATAGTGAAATCGTAAATATTTAATGTATACAATAAATGTGAAATACTACTCATTCAATCACTCATTACGATATCTCATGAACAACTAAACCAATTAAAGTGAAATGTTGGTTATAAGTAACAGCATTTTCGAATAAATAAATAAATAAATAAATAAATAAATAAATAAATAAATAAATAAATAAATAAATAAATAAATAAAAAAAAAGAAATACTATGGAACTTCTTTGAAAACTTTAACCCGTAAGGGGTAAAAATAAGAGAGTGAAGATACGAAAATTTACCAAAGTTTTTAAGCGATTGGTTGTGGGCTGCCATGATAGTTAATTGTACGTAAGCGCCTAACTCTCAGGACTTGATATAATGCAAGTCTGTTAACTCTTGCTCCCGCTAATATTCATGAGATCTAATACGGGAAATGAAATGTGACCTACTCAAGCGGGATACACCATTAAAGTTACGTATTGTACCACCTGTTGTTCATTAATAATGTACGGTGTGTAATACTGTTAATAAATCAAGGAACATGTTTCAGAAAATAATGTTCTTAGCCAGAACTAATGCTACCATACGCAGCAGTTGTACAGGATGTGCTAAAAATGATTCCAATACTTAGAGATGTAGCAGTATGCATCAAAATAAGAATTAAAGATCCTAAAAACTTGGATCATAAAAGGCATTCAATCTTAAAATTGCATTCAGTGGCAGACGTAGTTCTGAAACCCTCCGAACGATGTCGCTGCAATTGAAACTTGGTCAGAATTTGTCACCCCATACCCGTGCTACCCTCTGCCATCTGTTGGCAACTTGGAGAAGTCGACATGTTTACAGCGAACGGGACACACAGATTACCCCCCCAGTGAGAACCCAAAGTGACGAAACTGACCAATGCCACTGGGGTGACTTACCTCCAGTGCTTGAGTTGTGGCTAACTAGTGAGTTAATTCATTGTGTGTTTTGCTGATTAGTGAGTTCATTCTGTGTGTGCTGTTCCTGTGCTATTCGTCGTTTTCGGTGTTTCATTATATTTTGCGCACATGTGGTATTAACGATGGATGAGTCTAAAACGGATATAATTGTAAATCAGTTTGAAAAGCCATTTACTGGCCGTTCGTTTGATGAAAAGATGCAAATAGTTAAAGCCGCGAGACCTCTACCTTCCCTCGTAAATTTCTTCTTACCGAGCTCGATAGCTGCAGTCGCTTAAGTGCGGCCAGTATCCAGTATTCGGGAGATAGTAGGTTCGAACCCCACTGTCGGCAGCCCTGAAAATGGTTTTCCGTGGTTTCCCATTTTCACACCAGGCAAATGCTGGGGCTGTACCTTAAGGCCACGGCCGCTTCCTTCCCACTCCTAGCCCTTTCCTGTCCCATCGTTGCCATAAGACCTATCTGTGTCGGTGCGACGTAAAGCAACTAGAAAAAAATCTTCTTCTTCTTGTTCTTAATCTGCTTACCCTCCAGGGTTGGCTTTTCCCTCGGACTCAGCGAAGGATCCCTCCTCTACCGCCTCAAGGGCAGTGTCCTGGAGCTTCAGACTCTGGGTCGGGGGATACAACTGGGGAGGTTGACCAGTACCTCGCCCAGGCTGCCTCACCTGCTATGCTGAACAGGGGCCTTGCGGGGGATGGGAAGATTGGAAGGGATAGACAAGGAAGAGGGAAGGAAGCGGCCGTGGCCTGAAGTTAGGTACCATCGCGGCATTTGCCTAGAGGAGAAGTGGGAAACCACGGAAAACCACTTCGAGGATGGCTGAGGTGGGAATCAAACCCACCTCTACTCAGTTGACCTCCCGAGGCTGAGTGGACCCCGTTCCAGCCCTCGTACCACTTTTCAAATTTCGTGGCAGAGCCGGGAAGCGAACCCGGGCCTCCGGGGGTGGCAGCTAATTACACTAACTACTACACCACAGAGGCGGACCCTCGTAAATTTAAAAACAGAAAACAAGAATTGTGTACGCACGTTCAATCCAGAAACTTACAGTAAAACTGTTTGGCTCGAGTTCACCTACATGTAATTAGGGTGAGTAGAATTGAAATTTACTTAATACTGTGTTAACTGCATGGTTACTAGTTGCATGCCTCAGTGGAGATTCCAGGATACGCCACTGAGGGAATGAGTTGTATAATGGAGAACTTCTCGTCTTCTGATCAGATGAGTCGCTTATCACTATTCATTCAAGTAAGAAAATGCCTTGCGATGGAGGATCAGTAGCGTGGAAGATGCATCCTGTGGTCATTCCATCAAGAATAATTATTCACACTTGGAGAGAACACGACGGTTCTGGAAATCTTGGCGAATATTAAAAACATTAAAAATTAAACTAACTGAAATGTCAAGAGAAGATGTATAGTCGAATTTTAACAGTTATAATAACTAATAATTAAGATAAGATTCACTGCTTAGAAGGATTGAATGTGTTTATGAACGAGTGGACGTAAGAGAATAACGAGAATAAATGTGCTTGAAGAGGAACTGAATTATCCTATATCGTCACTGTTAAAACTGTCTGTCATATTTATATCGTACCTCTGAATGTTCTGAAGCTAGAACGTTTAAATTTGCAGAGCAACGTTTGGCAACTCCTGTAAGTTTACTTTGCCAGAAGTGAGTAGTCCTTATGATTTGAACAAGATTTATGATTTCCTTTTACTGAAAGTTGATTTGAAAGGAGCAATTTTGTATGTTTCTCTTACTGAGACGATGATACGACGGTACTGTAAACATGTTATCCCATACGTAAAACCTCGCTTTCGGCCCTTTTATCGTAAATGACTATAATCATATCCATTCGGCCGTTTGATAGAGACACATATGATAGGCAAGTTACTCAATTTCGTATCAATTTTAGCTTTTAATACGAAATAGATATGTAGCAGCCATCACACATGCCGTCACGTTCACATTTTCGAGTCTTTAACATATGAATTCAAGTGCTGAGAGTGAGTCCACAGCCCCACCGGTTCCTCCTCTCCATACCTCTTCACGTGATCTGCTGAGGCTTTTACATAAATCTAGTTTAATGATTTTTCTCAATTTCCTTGATGTTATATTCGGTCTAGAAAACCAAGAATAACGGCCGAGAGGATTCGTCGTGCTGACCACACGACACCTCGTAATCTGCAGGATTTCGGGCTGAGTAGTGGTCGCTTGGTAGGCCATGGCTCTTCAGGGTTTTGTGCCATGGGGGGGGGGGGAGTAATTTCTTATCGCTCAAATTGATCGTATAATGTTAATAATAATAATAATAATAATAATAATAATAATAATAATAATAATAATACCGAGCGAGTTGGCCATGCTGTTAGAGGCGCGCAGCTTTGAGCTTGCATTCGAGAGATAGTGGGTTCGAATCCCACTGTCGTCAGCCCTGAAGATGGTTTTCTGTGGTTTCCCATATTCACACCAGGCAAATGCTGGGGCTGTACGGCCGCTTTCTTCAAACACCTAGCCCTTTCCTATCCCATCGTCGCCATAAGACCTATGATGCTTATCGGTGCGACGTAAAGCCAATTGTAAATTGTGGTATATGAAGTAGGAAGGGAGAGGGTGAAGCTCGGGTTCCGGTACTTAGCCTACTCCTAGCAAGCAGCATCAAGGTGTCTGCTCAAGGCTTGACGTCTCTATCCGACGGACGATTCATCATCAGCAGCAGCGTCATATACCTACCCCCATATGAGCACTACAGAGATGTTTGGAATTAAATCCAGGCTTTTGTCACGCAATCTAGTGAGTAGAAATTGTATAGCACCACCTCTCCTACTCAGCGTCCGACTCGTTGGCCGAATGGTCAGCGTACTCGCCTTCGGTTCAGAGGATCCTGGGTTCGATTGCCGGTCGGATCGGGGATTTTAACCTTCAATGGTTAATTCCATTGGCTCGTGGACTGGATGTTTATGCTGTCCCCAACATCCCTGCAACTCACACACCACACATAACACTATCCACCACCACAATAACACGCAGTTACCTACACATGGCAGATGCCGCCCACCCTCATCGGAGAGTCTGTCTTACAAGGGCTGCACTCGACTAGAAATAACCACACGAAATTATTATTATTATTATTATGGTGAATTATTTTTTCGATCGGGTGGACTAACCACGGTGTCAGGCTATTAAGACGCTTTAATGATCATTGCCACCGGGCGATTATTATTATTATTATTATTATTATTATTATTATTATTATTATTATTATTATTATTATTATTATTATTATTATTATTATTATTTACTGTCGTATTTCATACATTCACGAGTGGAATGGCTGCGTTTGATAACGTTGTACGGCCATGGAGCCAAACTCTGCATTCGGGAGACGAGTGGGTTCGAACCCCACCGCCGGCTGCCCTGGGTGGTTTTCTGTGGTTTCCCGTTTTCACTTCCTGGCGAATGCCGGGACGGTTTGTATTTCACAGGCCACGGCCGGTTTCTTCCACCTCCTGGAAGGGTATCCGGCCGTAAAAATTTACCATATAATTTGATTTCTCTTCATTCCCGACCCTTTATCAGGAAACGGGACTGAGGGGTAAACTTAGTTATCTTAATAAACAATATTTCCTATATTGACTACTCGATGCCTTGTCTCTGAATAGCAGTCCTCTCCAAGTAAACCAAGGAGCCTTAAATAGAGTAGAGATCTTTCCAAGGCTGAGCCCGAGTGTGATGGGAAGTCGTAATCAATGCGCTCGGTCGGGGTAATACTGACGTATTGCAAGAAGCTTATCTCTCAAGGCAGGCGAGCAGACAGCCCCCAAGACGCCATCAGTGGCAACACTCCAGTCTGCTTGAACCCTGTGCGAAGTGCACCTGCTTTCAATTTCTAATTATCAGATCCCGAACGTTAGGCAAAGTGCCTTTTTTATTTGGGTAAGTGTCATATAGAGACAAACATGTTTCCGTACGTTTCAGCTTCCGTAGCCTATTTGATAGCTTAATGATTTATTTTTCCTTTTTAAACTTGTTGTGGATATTTTCTGCTGTTATTTATGTATTAAAATACATCTGTGGAAAGAAAAATACGTAATCCCAATGTGCTGTATTAATAATAAATAACAAAATCACTTTAAAAACATTTCAGGTCTGTAGGCCTTTTAAATCGTGACATTACCAACGTTTCGCCCCAGTGTAACATTGGGCATCTCGGTTGCACTGCTACACCTTTCCGTTGAGACACCACTACAAGCCTCCTATTCAGGACAATGCAGTGACGGTGCACTAGGAGAATTATGTGCCTCCACTTGTATAAATGCTTGCCTTTTGCCTATATATAGAAAGTGAAGTTCCCAGAAGGAAACCATAATTGAATGGATGAAAACCATAACGGTATAAGTGACATTTTTTTAAATGAGTTAAGTGCAGGATGTAACTCCGGGAGGATGTATCCTTTCACCAGCAAAGAGAAACACGTGGTAATATTCTGCGCTCTAGTGATAGGTGGTATAACTATAAATAGCATGCTTTATATGAGTGTTAAGATGTTTAAATGCCTTTTTCTCTGAATGATCAAAATGCTACTTATACCGTTATGGTTTTCATCCATTCAATTTAATTTCATTTTAACTTAAGGAGGTGAAAAACAACATTTACACAAACAATATTTTAATATGAAACAAATCTCTACTGAAAACTCCACAAGTCGAGAAGGTATTAACATTAAATACACAAATATGATGCAGATATGTGTTACATAGCTTACATGTAACCATTTCTTTTATTTTAGTGCCCATTTTTGTCATTATAAATGCCTATTTTAATTATTTTATTGCCTATTTCCTAAATGTTAAGTGCTTATTTGCCTGCCTAAATTAGCAAAAATAAATGCCTGAACTTCCGGGCTCTACTCATTATCTAAAGCATTAATCAGTGATTCATTTTAGCAGTGACTTCAACATGGCATCATCCTTACTCCCGTGTGACGCAGGAATTCAGCTTGAGACAGGTCAACGTGTGGTTGCGTATTTCGATTTTCGTTTACGTTATTCTGTACTATTTACGTATTTTTTATATCGTTATGCGCGGTTGAACTCAATTAGCTGATGTGTTTGCTTTCTTCTTTTCCCAAAATCTCTTCGTTCTCTCACTAAGTTTTTCCTGCGTTCCCCAGGTGTTACTGGTTCTCGTGTAGTTGTCTGCAAATTGGTGACCTTTGATTTACATCTACCCCATACAATTTCCTCGGTGGTGTTGATTTTCTGGAGGTCTGTTTCAATTTCACAGTGCCAGTTGTTCTTGGTTCTTGAGATGCGTGATTAACTCAGTGGCTTAGCTGCTGGCTTCTTACCCAGAAAGCTGAGGTTCGAATCCCGGTCGATCCTGAATCGAGATATTTATGTCAAGAATCACGTGGTGTCGGAAAGATCACCCGGTCTCAAATTCACGACCAGAACTAAACATGAGCTTGGGTGGTACCATCGACCATGGAAATACCTGAGACACAATCACAGTATTCGGGAGATAGTAGGTTCGAACCCCACTGTCGGCAGCCCTGAAAATGGTTTTCCGTGGTTTCCCCATTTTCACACCAGGCAAATGCTGGGACTGTACCTTAATTAGCCCTTTCCTGTCCCACCGTCGCCATAAGACCTATCCGTGTCGGTGCGACGTAAAGCAACTAGCAAAAAAAAAAAAGAGGCACAATGAAGTTTAGTTTTAGTTTTTCTTGGTTATTAATATAAGGGCAAGATTGAAAATTTGAAAATTCTTTTGGTCATTCTATCCTCGCTCATTCTGAGAGTATTTGTATGTTGGATATTCAGCCCGAAGGCTGGTTTGATCCTGCGCAGCTCCACCAACAGCTGTCATAGTCTGCCAAGCTCACTGAAATGCATACACCAACCGACCCTATAGGCGATATTTTCACATCATTCATAACAGGGACTGACTGCATAAGCAATGGTATTACTAGCATCACTCATACCTCAGTCACTTTCATATTGTCAAAGCCAAGGATAAGACTGAGACATGTCAATGAAAGTAACAAATTTATTCTAACCCATACCAGAAGAAATAGTGCACTGTAAACACTACAACTCGCCAGCAAAGGCATATTCTGAGAGTATGCCCGTAGAATTTCAGTCGCTTTAAAGGTGTGTGAGATTTCTTCGTCATGAAGATATATATCCTGAGAATTTCTTTCCTTCCACATTCCATCTGTACAAATTTCGCCGAAGAATTTGACGTATGTTATTGAGGTATTATTATTATTATTATTATTATTATTATTATTATTATTATTATTATTATTATTATTATTATTATTATTATTATTATTATCTTGTAGCTTTACTCAAAATATACTATTACTAAAAGTTTTCATTCCTCCCCTGACGGGGGAGGCGGGCCTCTTAGACGGTGACGCCGTCTCTCAGGTCGGGAGATTTGTTACCGTGAAGGAGATATGCGGAGAAGGCGAGAGGGTTGGCGGCCGTGGCCTATACTAGGAACTGTACCGGCATTCGTCTTAGTGCAGGAGAACAGAAAACCGCGGAAAACTAATCTCAGAACAGCGGACGGTTGCGGCCAGCCGTGAGGTCCAGCCCTGTCCCGTCTCCCGAATGAAGAGGCGTAGATATACGGTAGAGCCGTGGCTACCCCTCCTCTGCTCGGTTGGCTGGTCAGACTGCAGAGCTGTTGGACCACGGACCAGCCATGCCCGCGCTGCATCTACCGATCCTCAAAATATGAACAATTCTGCGCATATTGTCTAAAAGAACATTAATTCGCTGTGAGTGCTAAACCACGTGGTTAACTATAGAGACAAAAGATAGTCACTGTCATGTCAAGTCACTAGGTAGCTGAGCGCTGGTGCGTCGGCTCAAATATAGTTTTTCGTTTATTTACCGGGTTCCTTGGTAAAATTTCTGTGTTCCTAAAAGGCTGTTCATCAGACTTCCTTTAATAATTTCAAAGCTAACAAAAATATATACCGGCATATATAATAAGTGTGTTGAAGAAAGGAAGGTCCGAAGGATCAACCGAAATAGGATTCAAAGTCAAATAAGCCAATGGTGAGTGTTATGTGCATCCACCATTGTGTGATAAAATCGGCGGTAAAATTAGTATAACTCGGACGCGGGGTAATAGCATGCACCGCAATATGTCATTTGTTTTATCTGCTCCTCGGATAAATGGTTAGCATGGTGGCCTTTGTGCCAAAGGGTCCCGGGTTCGATTCCCTGCCGGGTCGGGGATTTTAATATTCATTGGTTACTTCCGATAGCTGGGGTGCTGTGTATGTGTGACGTCTTCATCATTGAAGTTCATCATAGGTAGGACCCCATCCTCACCGACGCGCAGGTCGTTTATACGGCGTGTACTCGAAAGACCTGCACCAGGCCTCTTCGGAGGCCACGCGTTGTTGTTGTTATTATTATTATTATTATTATTATTATTATTATTATTATTATTATTATTATTATTATTATTATTATTATTATTAGACATTTTGGTATTCCTGAGAGCACGAACTGGGTATCTTCAGCTAACTATGTCCTTGGCTTTACCGTGGCTTTATAGCTCTGCTTTCGGGCAGCAGTGGGCTGGTCCAGGAAATGGTTTTCTGTTGTTTTCCATTCTCATTACTACGTTGAATCCTGGGACATTTCACTTTATAGGCCACGGCTGATCCCCTCTCACTTTCGCCGCACCTCGAAGCAACGCATCAGGCTATGCATGTATGTCTACTCTTTCGTCCCGTTTCTTGATTCGGGATCAGGGATGAGGTGTGATGCCCTTCCTGACTCCGACCTATGTTAAGGAGCTAATGAAGATCAAATGCATGATGGCCTATGAATAGGGATTGTCGAGGCATTTGCCTGGAAGTGAAAACGGAAAACCACAGAAAACCATTCTTAGGACAGCCTGAATGCAGAGCGCGTTATTTTGTGACCCCCATTTGTAAACGGTTAACTACTAAAAAATCAGAATAGCCCTGAGTTTGAACCAAATAACTGCACTGCCTGCTGTCATTTCTTGATGGATACAGTACTTTTGCACAGGCCAGAGTAAAGTGTAGCTTCCACCGAAGTCCCAGTCAACATCCATGGCTGTGACAAGATGGAAGCTGCTGGGGTGTGAGTAGTGCTGAGTAATGACATTCAGAGCACGACTGGTGCGTCTGAGTGTTACGAAAGGTGCTGCTCATAGGGTCAGTCGTGCTGCAATAGCACTTTCTGACCCAGTGAGGAAAGCAATGGCAAACTACCTCACTCCTCATCTTGCCTAGTACGTCTCATTTTGGTGCTGTCATTGGTTTTTGGGGTTTCCTTATAACCGCATAACCTTTAGTGGTGCTATTTGAGGATCCAACCAGCCTCTGGGCTGATGACCTAACAGACAGACATCCCTACTAAATTTCAGCTGAATTGACCGGTAGTTTTTGTGATTGAGTGATATTTTTCTTGCATTTAAATCCGAAAACGGTGCATTTTCATGCCAGTATTTTGCAATGACACATAGTCACATGACAATTTGCTCTGAGAATCGTTGTCCAAAATTTCATGAATCTCCGCCCAGCAGTTTGGACGTGATGTTTCGGAAAGCAAACATACAGACGTCATTTCATTCATATAATGTAGAGAGATACGGCATTCTTTCCTGTTACGCTGGTGTACTTGAAGTCTTGCCTGTACCTTGTGATCGATACATTTGGCAGGTCTACAGTACTCACCGTGCCGGTCTCGACTCGAGATTTCATGATCTCTCTCTTTCCTCCACAAACTTGAAAGAGATGTAAGGTCCGATAAGGATATTTGTACGCCACAATGGAGCCATTGCGAAATAAGCTGTAAAATGGCTTTCAAAAGACCTTATATCTCCTTGAAGAGATTCTACAATAGGTACAGATCCTACGTAAAGAGTTTAAAGATAACCTTTCAGTAGACGGGGGCTATCTCAGTATTTTCTACTTAGATAACCCCTTCTCGATTACTGCTCTAAAGATGTTTACCTAGATCGGTCTGTAGTTCGAATTGTTTTATTGTAGAACTCATCTCCTGATGATTCTTACATAGTGTTATTTCCGCAGTCTTAGGATGTTGCGAATATTCTTTTAAATTTTGTGCTAGTTTTTGGGTACCGCTCAAGTACATTACTTTTAATTTAGAAGTCATCTGCTATTTCACCTTAAAGAAACATTGCCACCAGAATAATTCCCAGTGCTAATGTACTTTTATTTTTAATATGGTTTAACTCCTTGAACATAATGCAGTCGGGTATTTAATAGAAAAAATTACGAACGTGATCTACAGCAAAGTAGTTGACCTATTAATAATAATAATAATAATAATAATAATAATAATAATAATAATAATAATAATAATAATAATAGGGTCTCAACTACCGTGTTCAGACATTTTAATTTGATGCTATTTTGGCTGCCTGAGCCTCACTTTCGTCGTTCCGTTTTACTATATAAACGGGATCTCTGCTGAGCGACCTATTTTCGGGTTCAAACCAAAATATAGCATGAGGCGGGGAAAAATCAAAACATCTGTAACTAACGTGATGTGACGTTACCTGGGCATTATACATTGTTTCTTTGTATAATTTAATATGAAAATATTTAACCCTCAAACACTCGCGTTGCGCACTGTGTGCTCCATTACGTTTTTTCTAATGTCTCCTTCGTCCGGCTCCATGGCTAAATGGTTAGCGTGCTGGTATTTGGTCGTAGGAGTCCCGGGTTCGATTCCCGGCAGGGTTGGAAATTTTCACCATTATTGGTTAATTTCACTGGCACGGGGACTGGGTGTATGTGTCGTCTCCATCATTATTTCATTCTCATCACGGCGCGCAGGTCGCCTACGGGAGTCAAATAAAAGACCTTCACCTCGCAAGCCGAACATTTCCTCGGGCACTCCCGGCACTAAAAGCCATACGCCATTTCATTTCAATGTATCCTTCGAAGTTAATAAAATTAAATGCCTAAATTCTATGTCATATCGTTCATCAATTAACTCTTTAAACATTAACTTTATTTTACCTCTCTATATTGCTTAAGAATATAATATTAAGTCATGGAAATTGACTAAGCTTCTATTTAAACGCTATGTTTAACTCCTGAATTAACATTAACAAGTATATTTATTAAGGCAATGAGTAAATTCAAATCTAAAGTCAGTGCAGTCTATTTTTGTGTGTCAGCTGTCAGAAGTATAATTCTTCTTTCTTTCTTAATCTGCTTACCCTCCAGGGTTTGTTTGTCCCTCGGACTCAGCGAGGGATCCCACCTCTACCGCCTCAAGGGCAGTGTCCTGGAGCGTGAAACATTGGCTCCGGGGATACAACTGGGGAGGATGACCAGTACCTCACCCAGGCGGGCTCATCTGCTATGCTGAACAGGGGCCTTGGTGGGGGATGGGAAGAGTGGAAGGGATAGACAAGGATGAGGGAAGGAAGCGGCCGTGGCCTTAAGTTAGGTACCATCCCGGCATTTGCCTGGAGGAGAAGTGGGAAACCACGGAAAACCACTTCCAGGATAGCTGAGGTGGAAATCGAACCCACCTCTACTCAGTTGACCTCCCGAGGCTGAGTGGACCCCGTTCCAGCCCTCGTACCACTTTTCAAATTTCGTGGCAGAGCCGGAAATCGAACCCGAGCCTCCGGGGGTGGCAGCTAATCACACTAACCACTACATCACAGAGGCGGACAGTATAATTCTTACGACATATTAAAGTGCTATTCAGTACTGTCACGCTTATTCCGCATCACTGACAGCTGCATTCTAAGTCATTTATTTATTTATTTATTTATTTATTTATTTATTTATTTATTTATTTATTTATTTATTTATTTATTTATTTATTTTTACTGTAAATTAGTTGCTCATTTTCAGTTTCAGAATTGTCATTTCTATTTTTACAATCAACCGCCATGTCTAAATCTGGATCATAATTAGGCCTACGTAACCAGCACATCTGTGAACTTGTCAGATTCCTTACAACCTAAATAAACGGATCGATTATAGGAAATTTCATGTAGAAGGTAACAAACAGTGTACAAAATACTAACGGAAGGCAATTATAATGAAAAATGAAATAATTTGTATATAAAAATATAAGAAACTTACACTACGACGCACTGAGTGCGCCAGTTGTGACACTGTGAACTTCAGACACCGTTTAATTCGCTTTGTTGGAGAAATATTTATTTGACTTCTCACACAGATAACTAGAACTGTACTGAAGGAATAGCTAACAACACAGGTCAGCAGATTGCTGGCACAACAATGTACATCAGTTTTTATTAAACGTGCGTTATCGCGAGTACTCGAGGGTTAATCGACATTCAGTCATAGAATAAGCTACCATTGGCACACATATTTCTAGTATGCTTAATTCATAAAACTTATGAATAAGCTAATCTATATATATATAAAATAGCTTGTCCTGACTGACTGACTGATTCATCATCGCCGAGCCAAAACTACTGGACATAATGAAATGAAACTTTGGGGACACATTCATATTAAGATGTAGGTGCTCGCTAAGAGAGGATTTTTGGATATTCCGTTGCTAAGGGGGTGAAAAGGGGGGGTGAAGTTTTAAAATGAGTGCACCTATATCTCAAAACTTTAAAAGTTTACAAATGTAAAAATTGGTATTTAGAATCTTCTTTGAAAATAAGGAAACACGTATTTTTTTGTTTTCAGAAAATCCCAATAGGAGGGGTGAAAAAGGGTGAAAATGGGGGAAAATGTGTTGAATGCCTTTAATCAGGATACCGGTACTTATATCTCAGAAACTGAAGATATTACAGACCTGAAAATTGGTACTTTTGATCTCTTTTAAAAATAAAGAAACACGTATTTTTTTGTTTTTGGAAAATCTAATTAATGGGAGGGTGAAAAGGGGGTGAATTTTTAAAATTAGTGAATCTATATCTCCAAACTTTTAAAGTTTGCAGATGTAAAAATTGGTATTTAGAATCTTCATTAAAAATAAAGAAACACGTATTTTTTTTTGTTTTCGGAAAATCGCAATAGGAGGTGTGAAAAGGGGTGAAAAAGGGGTTGAATGCCTTTAATGAGGCTACTTATATCTCAGAAACTGAAGATATTATAGACCTGAAAATTGGTGTTCGGGATCTCCTTTAAAAATAAAGAAACACGTATTTTTTGTTTCTGGAAAACCCAATTAAGGGGGGTAAAAATGGGGTAATATTTTAAAATTAGTGTATCTATATCTCAAAACTTTTAAAGGTTATAGGTGTAAAAATAGGTATTTAGAATCTCCATTAAAGATAAAGAAACACGTATATTTTCTTTTCGGAAAATCCTAATAGGAAGGGTGGAAAAGGTTGAAAAAGGGGTCGAATGCATTTCATGAGTCTACTTATATTTCAGAACCTGAAGATATTACAGACCTGAAAATTGGTGTTTGGGATCTCCTTTAAAAATAAATAAACACGTATTTTTTGTTTGTGGGAAATACAATTAATGGGGGGGTGAAAAGGGGGTGATTTTTTAAAATGAGTGTATCTATATCTCAAAACTTTTTAAGTTTATAGATGTAAAAATTGGTATTTAGAATCTCCTTTAAAAATAAAGAAACACGTATTCTTTTGTTTTCGGAAAATCCCAATAGGAAGGGTGTAAAAGGGTGAATAATGGGTTGAATGCCTTTCATGAGGATACTTATATTTCAGAACCTGAAGATATTACAGACCTGAAAATTGGTATTTTGGATCTACTTTAAAAGTAAAGAAACAGGTATTTTTTCGTTTTTGGAAAATCCAAATATTGGGGGGTGAAAACGGGGGTGAATTTTTTAAAATGAGTGTGTCTACATCTTAAAACTTTAAAATTTAAGATGTAAAAATTGGTGGTTAGAATCTCCTCTAAAAATAAAGGAACACGTATTTTTTTGTTTCCAGTAAGTCCTAATAGGAGGGGTGTAAAAGGGTGAAAAATGGGTTGAATGCCTTTAATGAGGATACACATATCTCAGAAACGAAAGATATTACGGAACTGATAATTCGCATATGGGATCTCCTTTAAAAATAAAGAAACACGTATTTTTTAGTTTTTGGAAAAGCCAATTAATGGCGATTAAACAGGAGTGACAAATTGGGGTGAATTTTTTGAAGGACTATATCTACAGAATATCTTGGAATCGTAAAATTTATACAGACGTAAACAGTGGGTGTAAATCTCCTGTAAATGTAAAGAAATATAGGTTATTTGTTTTTGGAAACTCTACTTAAGGGGAACCCAAAAGGGGTGAAATTTTAAAATGAGAATTTTTACGGATATCTAAAAAACTTAACATGTTACAGAAGTGAAAAATGGTATTTTTTTATCTCTATTAAACATGAAGAAAAGTGTATTTTTAGTTTTCGGAAATACCACTTGGGTGGAGGGCGGGGGAGGGGGGGGTAAAAGTGACTGAAAATGGTGATGAATTCTTTTAATTAGGCTACTGATATCTCAAAAATGAAGATGTTACAGACGTGAAATTTGATATTTGCAATCTGCTTTAAAAGTAAAGAAACACGTATTCTCGGAAAATCAAATAAAGGGGGGGGGGGTGAAAGAATTGAAACATTAGTTGACTTAATTGTATGAGAATACATACATCTAATACTAAAGTTGTTACAGACGTGAAAATTCGTATTTGGATCTCCTTTAAAAACAAAGAAAAAGGCGTTTTGGTGGGGAAACCATCTTGGAGGGCGGGAGTGTAAAGGAGTTGAATTCCTTTCATGAGGACACATAAATCAAAAACTGAAGAAGTTAGAGTCGTGATAATTGGTATTTAGAAGATCCTTTACTATTAAAGAAACAAGTATTTTTTTGCTGGAAAATTCATTTAGGGGGAGGAGAGATTATTGTGAAATGAAGTGAAAAAAAGTAAATTATTTTTATGGATACTTATATCTCAAAACTGAAGGTAATAGACGTGAACATTGGTGTTTAGAATCTCCCTTAAACATAAAGAAACAAGCATCCTTTTAATTCTTCTTCGGGGAGGGGGGGTGGCTGTAAATAAACTTAACGGCGGTGGGGTGTAGAAGGAGGTGAGACCAATTGATTTTACTGTTATTAATGTACTTATAAGGATCCTCCGTTGCTCAGGCGGCAGCGCGCCGGCCTCTCACAGCTGGGTTCCGTGGTTCAAATCCCGGTCACTCCATGTGGCATTCGTGCTGGACAAAACGGAGGCGGGACAGGTTTTTCTCCGGATACTCCGGTTTTCCCTGTCATCAGCCATTCCAGCAACACATAATAGTAGTAATAATAATAATAATAATAATATTCCGGACCGTCGTCAAATTGCGGACCGCGATGGAAACGGCTCCTGGACGGGTAATGACTAAGAATGCAGTCCGGTCGCGGGTTCAGTGTCGCCAAGGCACCCAGTATGACAGCACATCGGATCTCCTGAAGGATTATATCCGTATTAAAAATATTATAGGAAAAGATGGCAAAGATTTACGGACCCAACTGACCTGGAGGAATACCTGAGCCTAACCCGGGAAGTACAAAATCGATTGCTGAAAAGGAAGATTTAAAAATGGGAGGAAACGTGCCGTAAAATAATAGATCGGGAATTTTGGTGGATTCTCGCAGAGAACGAGTCAGATTGCGAATTTCGGCGGATTATATATCTAAAACAATAAGCATTCAATTATAAATTTCAGTATAATACCGTAGCGAAGCACGGGTATCTTGCTAGTCTATATATATAAAATAACTTGTCCTGACTGACTGACTGACTGATTCATCATCGCCGAGTCGAAACTACTGGACGTAAAGAAATGAAACTTTGGGGATACATTTATATTAAGACGTAAGTGCTCGCTAAGAGAGGATTTTTGGATATTCCGTCGCTAAGGGGGTGAAAAAGGGGGGTGAAATTTTAAAATGAGTGTATCTATATCTCAAAACTTTAAAAGTTTACAGATGTAAAAATTAGTATTTAGAATCTTCTTTAAAAATAAGGAAACACGTATTTTTTGTTTTCGGAAAATCCCAATAGAAGGGGTGAAAAAGGGTGAAAAACCGGTTGAATGCCTTTAATCAAGATACCGGTACTTATATCTCAGAAACTGAAGATATTACAGACCTGAAAATTGGTACTTTTGATCTCTTTTAAAAATAAAGAAACACGTATTTTTTTTGTTTTTGGAAAATCCAATTAATGGGAGGGTGAAAAGGGGGGTGATTTTTTTTTTTTTTTTTTTTGCTAGGGGCTTTACGTCGCACCGACACAGATAGGTCTTATGGCGACGATGGGATAGGAAAGGCCTAGGAGTTGGAAGGAAGCGGCCGTGGCCTTAATTAAGGTACAGCCCCAGCATTTGCCTGGTGTGAAAATGGGAAACCACGGAAAACCATCTTCAGGGCTGCCGATAGTGGGATTCGAACCTACTATCTCCCGGATGCAAGCTCACAGCCGCGCGCCTCTACGCGCACGGCCAACTCGCCCGGTGGGTGAATTTTTAAAATGAGTGCAATTATATCTCAAAACTTTTATTATAGATGTAAATATTGGTATTTAGAATCTTCATAAAAAATAAAGAATCACGTATATTTTGGTTTTCGGAAAATCTCGATATGAAGTGTGGAAAAGGGTGAAAAAGTGGTTGAATGCCTTTAATGAGGCTACTTATATTTCAGAGCCTGAAGATTACAGACCTAAAAATTGGTATTGGGGATCCACTTTAAAAATAAGGAAACACGTATTTTTTTCGTTTTTGGAAAATCCAAATAATGGGGGGTGAAAAGAGGGGTGAATTTTTAAAATGAGTGCGTCTATATCTTAAAACTTTAAAAGTTTATAGATGTAAAAAGTGGTATTTAGAATCTCCTTTAAAAATAAAGGAACACGTATTTTTTCGTTTTCTGTAAATCCCAATAGGAGGGATGTAAAAGGGTGAATAGTGGGTTGAATGCCTTTAATTGGAATACATATATCTCAGAAACTGAAGATATTACAGAACAGAAAATTTGTGTATGGGATCTCCTTTAAAAATAAAAACGTACTTTTTTGTTTTTGGAAAATACAATTAATGGCGGTTAAACAGGAGTGACAAATTAGGGTGAATTTTTTGAAAGACTATATCTACAGAATATCTGAGAAACGTAAAATGTTACAGACGTAAAAAGTGGGTATTTGGAATCTCCTGTAAATGTAAAGAAACATAGGTGATTTGTTTTTGGAAACTCCACTTAAGGGGAACTAAAAAGGTGTGAAATTTTAAAATGAGAATTTCTACATTATATCTGCAAAAACTTAACATGTTACAGAAGTGAAAAATGGTATTTTTATCTCTATTAAACATAAAGAAACGCCTATTTTTAGTTTTCGGAAATACCACTTGGATGGAGGGGGTAAAAGTGACTGAAAATGGTGTTGAATTATGTTAATTAGGCTACAGATATCTCAAAAATGAAGATGTTACAGACGTGAAATTTGATATTTGGAATCTGCTTTAAAAGTAAAGAAACATGTATTCTCGAAAAATCCAATGAAGGGGGGTGGGGTGAAAGAATTGAAAAATTGACTTAATTGTATGATAATACATACATCTAATAAAAACTAAAGTTGTTACAGACGTGAAAATTGGTATTTGGATCACCTTTAAAACAAAGAAAAACGGGTTTTGCGGGGGAAACCATCTTGGGGGCGGGAGTGAAAAGGAGTTGAATTCCTTTCATGAGGACACATAAATAAAAAACTGAAGAAGTTAGAGTCGTGATAATTGGTATTTAGAAGATCCTTTACTATTAAAGAAACAAGTATTTTTTGCTGGAAAATTCACTTGGAGGGGAGGGAGGAGTGTGAAAGTAAGTGAAAAAGGTGAATTATTTTTATGGGAATACTTATATCTCAAAACTGAAGGTAATAGACGTGAACATTGGTGTTTGGAATCTCCTTTAAACATAAAGAAACACGCCTTCCTTTAATCTTTTTGGTGATGGTGATGGTGGTGGTGGTGGTGGTGGGTGGGTATAAATAAACTCAACGGCAGTGGGGTGTAAAAGGAGATGAGACCAATTGATTTTACTGTTCATAATGTACTTATAAGGAGCCTCCGTTGCTCAGGCGGCAGCGCGCCGGCCTCTCACAGCTGGTTTCTGTGGTTCAAATCCCGGTCACTCCATGTGACATTCGTGCTGGACAAAACGGATGCGGGACAGGTTTTTCTCCGGATACTCCGGTTTTCCCTGTCATCATTCATTCCAGCAACACTGCCCAATATTTCATTTCATTTGTCATTCATCGATCATTGCCCCAGAAGAGTGCTTCGGCAGCCGGCACAATTCCTATTGTCGCCACTAGATGGGGCTTTATTCCTTCCATTCCTGACCCTGTCGAATGACTGGAAACAGGCTTTAGATTTTCGATGTACTTATTCTGATCATAAACCGATCATTTTTAATCTTCCCTGGGTTCGTTTTCAACAGCCATCTTTTCCCTCGGAGAACGTTCTTAGATTACAGTAGAGTCTCCTGGCATATAAACAAAAATTTTAACACATTTGAAATAAACGATAGGAGTGAGATGGACTGTCAAATTGTTCACTTCTATAATAAGGTCAATAATGCACGGAAGTATGTCATTCGTATCGCCAGAAATCCCGCACACTTGCCTACGCGCGAGAATGCTGATGGTCACATTGCAACAATGACAATGACAGCAGATGTAATTTACCGCCAAGTAGCGGTCTTGCGTCTTGATGTGGGGTCCAGAACATCTATAATAATAATAATAATAATAATAATAATAATAATAATAATAATAATAATAATAATAATAATATTCCAGGCCGTCGTCAAATGTTCGGACCGCGCTGGAAACGGGTCCTGGCCGGGTAATGACTAAGAATGCAGTCCGGCCGCGGGTTCAGTACCGCCAAGGCACCCAAGATGATACCACGCCGGATCTCCTGAAGGATTTGATCCATATTAAAAATGCTTATAGGAAAAGATGGCAAAGATTTAGGGACCCAACTGACCGGGTGGAATATTTGGACCTAGCCCGGGAAGTACGAAATCGATTGCTGGAAAGAAAGATTGAGAAATGGGAGGAAACTTGCCGTAATCTATTAGCAAACGAGTCAGATCGCGAATTTTGGCGGATTCTCGCAGAAAACGAGTCAGATCGCGAATTTCGACGGATTATATATTTAAAACAATAAGCATTCAATTATAAATTTCAGCATACGTAATACCGTAGCGAAGCACGGGTATCTTGCTAGTAATATATATAAAGATACCCAGAAGCGAACTCGAACACGAGCTCAGTTCTTAAACACATACTGCTTCTGTTCATTTATCTTGTCACTGTACACCGGTTAATTCAAGAAAGAAATTACCTAGAGATGATCAGTTGGAGTTTTAACTTTTTTACTGAATGCCGTTCATGCAGTGAAGCTGTTAAGTACTCTTAAGCAAAAGATTACGGGGAATCTGATCATGTTAGTAATAAAACGGGCAAAGAAACAAGAACGTTTTGTACCAAGTCGTAATGTGGCAGAACAGTATAGTATTTTAATATGGTGGTGATGGTTATTATTGTTTTAAGTGCTGAGCTGAGTGGCTCAGACGGTTAAGGCGCTGGCCTTCTAACCCCAACTTGGCAGGTTCGATCCTGGCTCAGTCCGGTGGTATTTGAAGGTGTTCAAATACGACAGCCCCATGTCGGTAGATTTACTGGCACGTAAAAGAACTCCTGCGGGACTAAATCCCGGCACCTCGGCGTCTCCGAAGACCTTAAAAAAGTAGTTAGTGGGACGTAAAGCAAACAGTATATGTATATTTGCAACCATCTTCTATTAACAGGTAATCAGAGGGGAAACTGAATAGCTCCGACACTTAGAAGAATTGAAGGTATCGGCCAGAGAAAGACGAGGGGCACAAAGGGTGTGAAAATGTAAGACTCCCTAGGCCTCGAATGCTGTAATATCATCTAGGTTGGAAAAGAATAAAGGTTAGGCAAGGGAGGTGGGATAAGTTAGGTGAAAGTGAGAAGCCTGGCACAAGTAAATGGAAGCAATGCCAGTACTTCCCGTTGTCGCCAAACCACGCTCCCAAGTTAAGAGTCTCTGGACCTACGAATTGTACGGTATATTAAAGTGTCTTTAAATAACAAGCAACCAGGTTGTGCGAAGCTGACACGGGAATCGCTCAAACGTGGCTTACGTTTCGGGTAACAGACTTGCGGACGAAGCTGAAAATGACTCGGTACTTTTACTACCTAGATCGTCCGGCTCTATGGGTAAATTGTTAACGTTCTGGGCTTTGATCCAGAGGGTCCCGGCTTCGTTTCTCGGCCGGGTCGGGGATTTTATCCTTAATTGGTTAATTCCGATGGCTTCGACGCTGGGTGTGTGCGCTGTCTTCATAATAATTCATCATAGGTAGGATCCCATTCTCATGGACACGCAGGTCGCCTTACGGCGTCAACTCAAAAGACCTGCACTAGGCCTCTTCGGAGGCCACACGCCCCGTAGACAATGAATGTACCTGCTAGGAATGTTTGTTCTCGGTTACATCGAACCATCTTCACGTAGTGAAAACTCGCTACTAGAATTCATCTCATTTCATACTCGACGCCGTAGAGAAACGGGACTAGGGTTGGACATACATAATAAAACTTCGCCTTTCAATTATACTGTAATTTCGTATTCATCAGTTTCACGTCCGAGACTGGTAACTTGAATCATAAATTTAAAAGTCCATAGTTTGTCCGGTTTACCAGGAAACTCATTTCCCTTGCAGGAAATGTACTATAACTTACAGGAGATTAACTGATCGCCTCTCGTGAACCGGAATACGCATTAATGAGGAGAATAGTGAAGTTTTGAAAGCTAAGCTCACTAGCTACATTTGGATTGTTATACTCTTACACTAGAAGTTGGCTGGATGGCGTGTATTGTCTTACTGTCAGTGTTAACAAAATATTATAATTAACTATGGATATGTATGTCTACCCCTTAGTCCAGTTTCCTGATACGGAGTAGAGGGTGAGGTGATATGAAATTATATAGCATGATTTTTACGGCCGGATGCCTTTGCTGACGCGAACCTCAGTTGAGGAGCTGATGAAGATGAAATTAATGATGATTAATGAAATTAGATAAGGAGGGGAAGGAATGTGCTGTGGCCTATGAATAAGCACTATCCCGCCATTTGCCTGGAAGTCAAAATGGGAGCTACAGAAAACCATTCTCACGACAGCCGTCTGTGGGGTTCGAATCCACACGTCTCCTGAATGCGGAGCTGGTTAACATGCGCGGCCATTTAGCTCGTACTTTAATAAAGGCACTTTGGTCTGTGTGAAAATGGGAAACCACGGAAAACCATATTGAGGCCTGCCGACAGTGGGGTACGAACCAACTATCTCCATAATGCAAGCTCACAGTTGTGCGCCCCTAACCGCACGGCCAGCTCGTTCGGTAGTTTGGAGATTGGCCGTCAGGTCCCGACTAATTAAAATTTTATTTTGTTTATGGAAAGGAGTTCTTGGCTGTTTAAATTTATGTTTGTTTTTATTCTCCCGAGTACGAAAAATGTTACCTCCTTCGAATACTATTACCAGGAACTGCGTGCCAAGCCACCTAACATGGAAGAAATATAAGTGTATCGCGAATAAGTTGATTATGATATGAAGTATTTCCTCATTCACTCCAGGGAAACGATGATATATTACTACGTTTAACAGTATCCGTAATTATACCGAGCGAAGTGGCCGCGCATGTTAACCAGTATAATTGAAATGTATGTATGTTCAGTCCGTTAGCGATGCCGCTGGTGGGATCCTCAACAGCTCTGCCATCAGCTGTCACAGATGGCCTAGGCATCAGTGAGGAGGCGTACTAGGGAAATGAGGAGTGAGGTAGTTTCCCTTTGCTTTCCTCACCGAGCCAGATTCCAGCAAGATATAGCAGATATCTTGGATTCTGGAGGTCAAATGGACTGTATCGCGATTGACCTGTCTAAAGCATTTGATAGGGTGGATCATGGGAGACTACTGGCAAAAATGAGTGCAATTGGACTAGACAAAAGAGTGACTGAATGGGTTGCTATATTTCTAGAAAATAGATCTCAGAGAATTAGAGTAAGTGAAGCTTTATCTGACCCTGTAATAATTAAGAGGGAAATTCCTCAAGGTAGTATTATCTGACCTTTATGTTTTCTTATATATATAAATGATATGAGTAAAGGAGTGGAATCGGAGGTAAGGCTTTTTGCGGATGATGTTATTCTCTATAGAGTGATAAATAACAAGATTGTGAGCAACTGCAACGTGACCTCGAAAATGTTGTGAGATGGACAGCAGGCAATGGTATGTTGATAAACGAGGTTAAAAGTCAGGTTGTGAGTTTTACAAATAGGAAATGTCCTCTCAGTTTTAATTACTGCGTTGATGGGGTGAAAGTTCCTTTTGGGGATCATTGTAAGTATCGGTGTTAATATAAGGAAAGATCTTCATTGGGGTAATCACATAAATGGGATTGTAAATAAAGGGTACAGATCTCTGCACATGGTTATGAGGGTGTTTAGGAGTTGTAGTAAGGATGTAAAGGAGAGTGCATATAAGTCTCTGGTAAGACCCCAACTAGAGTATGGTTCCAGTGTATGGGACCCTCACCAGGATTACTTGATTCAAGAACTGGAAAAAATCCAAAGAAAAGCAGCTCGATTTGTTCTGGGTGATTTCCGACAAAAGAGTAGCGTTACAAAAATGTTGCAAAGTTTGGGTTGGGAAGAATTGAGAGAAAGAAGAAGAGCTGCTCGACTAAGTGGTATGTTCCGAGCTGTCAGCGGAGAGATGGCGTGGAATGACATTAGTAGACGAATAAGTTTGAGTGGCGTTTATAAAAGTAGGAAAGATCACAATATGAAGATAAAGTTGGAATTCAAGAGGACAAACTGGGGCAAATATTCATTTATAGGAAGGGGAGTTAGGGATTGGAATAACTTACCAAGGGAGACGTTCAATAAATTTCCAATTTCTTTGAAATCATTTAGGAAAAGGCTAGAAAAACAACAGATAGGAAATCTGCCACCTGGGCGACTGCCCTAAATGCAGATCAGTATTGATTGATTGATTGATGATTGAGAGTTGCTATTACATATCACTCTGCCAAGCCCACTGAAATGCACACACCAACCGACCCTATGAGCAACATTTTCACACCATTCATAACAGGGACTGGCTGCATAAGGATTGGCATTAGTAGCATCGCTCATACCTCAGTCACTTTCATATTGTCAAAGCCAAGGATAAGACAGAGACAGATCTATGAAAGTAACAAAATTTCTCTAGCCCATACCAGAAGACATAGTGCACTGTAAACACTAGGTCCTGCCAGCAAAGGCATTATAATTGAAAGGCAAAGTTTTATTATATATGTCCAACCCTAGTCGCGTTTCTCTACGGGGTCGTGTATGAAATGAGATGAATTCTCGTAGCGAGTTTTCACGACTGGGTGCCCTTCCTGCCGTCTACCTCATCACGTGAGTTAATGAGATGAAAGGATTGACGTGATACATGAGAGATGTATGTTTCGATAGCTGCAGTCGCTTAAGTGCGGCCAGTATCCAGTAATCGGGAGATAGTGGGTTCGAGTCCCACTGTCGGCAGCCCTGAAGATGGTTTTCTGTGGTTTCCCATTTTCACACCAGGCAAATGTCGGGGCTGTGCCATAATTAAGGCCACGGCCGCTTCCTTCCAACTCCTAAGCCTTTCCTATCCCATCGTCGCCATAAGACCTATCTGTGTCAGTGCGACGTAAAGCAAATAGCAAAAAAAAAAAAAAAAGAAAAAAAAAGAAAACAACAACACTGCAGAGAGGTTTGGAATTAAATTCCGGCTTTTGGCACGCAATCTAATGATTATAAATTGTATACCACCACCACTCGGACTCAAACCGGCAAACAATAGTGTCAGACCAGAGAGACTTGACGCCACGTGGGCTAAAGGCGAGGCCTTATTATGTTATCTTGTCACGAACTCTGTTTGAAAGTTAGAAAGTCGCCAGACTGTTAACATTTGTATTAGGTCCAAGTTAATACGAGACCTGGAATCAACCCCAATCCAATATTTTTCTGGAGGAATAAAAACATATTTCGGAGAGTTGGAGGTCATGATCAGAACTCGTAACGGAATACACGAACGTTTAACTATTCTATCCTAATGTGGACTGTGATTGAACACGTTCGGCTGCGAAGGTGACGATATTATTTATGAAGTTTGCAGTCTAAATCAAAACAAAGAAACATCCGCGCCGTAAATAAACCGTTAAGGCCAAGATGGCTGGCGGATATTGGAGTGTCACGTGAGTGTGACGACATCCTCAGCCGTATTCTTGGTTTCCAATGTTACAATTTGCTTTACGTCGCACCGACACAAATAGGTCCTATGCGACGATGGGATAGGAAAGGCCTAGGAGTGGGAAGGAAGTGGCCATGACCTTAATGAAGGTACAGTCACAGCATTTGCCTGGTGTGAATATGAGAAACCACAGACAACTATCTTCAGGGCTGCCGACAGTGGGGTTCGAACCCACTATCTCCTGAAAGCAAGCTCAAAGATGCGCGCCCCTCACCGCACGGCCAACTTGCCCGGTTTTCTTGGCTTCCAAAACTATTTCCACTTGGTCTCACGTCCCCATTTTAGCCCTCAGTCCAGAATTAAAAATCGTTGGACTTGCTGGTAATCGAACCCTGGCCTTGCGGGTAAGAGGCAAATGACTAAGCAGCCTTTCCTTCTTAACACTAATCAGACGAGTGAAAGGGAGAGGTCTGGTACTTCGAAGAATGAAGGTAGGCCTATCGGTAAAAGAAAGGAAGGAGCCATGTAGGGCGTGAAAAGAAAAGACCCCTTAGACTCCCAAATAGCGGCAGGAAGTAGGCTAGAGTGGATCAAGGGAGGTTAGATGGGAAATATCGGAATAAGGTCTGTATGAAATAAGTAAAGGCAAATTCAGGTAAAAGTCCAACGGGCTACCTAGCGGTAAAGGACACGCTTGGTTCACCAGAAATGACGTTGGTAACGTTTCATTCAGCCAGTTATTAATAATGATAATAATCGTATGGCCTCAGGTACTGTACGCAAGCATTTTTAATTCGACGCCATCTGGCTGCTTGCTTCTCAATTTTGACGTTCCGTTTTACTCTAGGCTTATTAGATAGCAAAGTAAACCGAGTCTCTCTTTGGGCGTCTATAATTGAGCTTTTATGAATTTTGTCACGAAGCTTAAACGAGGTATTTGCTCTTGGAGGGGCATGTGGGCCTGAGACTCACGTAGGCTACACCAGAAATTAGTGCCAGGTTAATTCCTGGGGACACCGAGCTCGATAGCTGCAGTCGCTTTAGTGTGGCCAGTGTCCAGTATTCGGAAGAAAGTGGGTTCGAACCCCACTATCGGCAGCCCTGGAGATGTTTTTTCGTGGTTTCCCATTTTCACACCAGTCAAATGCTGGGGCTGTACCTCAATTAAGGCCATGGACGCTTCCTTCCTACCCCCAGCCCCATCCTTTCTCATGGTTCGCCATAAGACCTATCTGCGTCGGTGCGACGTAAGAGAGCAACTTGTAAAAAAAAAAAAAAAAAAAAAAAAAAAAAAAAAAAAAAAAAAAAAAAAAACTTTCCTAGGAACAAAGGTGGCCGTGCCTTAGTGCTGAGGTTACGAATAGTGGAGGCCTTTACCATTCACTCCTCGAAGGGCTTTCATGACCTGTATGGAAATGGAATTGCTGGTAATCGAACCCGGGCCTTTATTCAACAAATATTTGAAAACCAAGGCGAAAGAAATGCTCACTCTGAGAACAACGATGGATAAATCGTTGATCTTTCACGATATTATCTACGTGTTGAATATGCATCAGTTTCAGAGACATGAAGGGAAAGAACATGGGGATCACTTATTCCCTCAACAATTCGACGTAAGTGCCGCTGTTTTAAACTTCAACTCTGTGGCTAGCCTGCTCGTCAGGCTTCACCGACGCCCCTCGCTAAGTAGGTTATACAGAATTAGACAACTTCGGGTATTGTCCTGGTAACAAACTCTCCGTAACTCGATTGAGCTCTGGGGATAGCTGGTAAATTTTAGCCTATATTTCAGGAAACAAGTTTATTCTTTTTTACTGCTAACTAAACTGTTGGAGGACAATAGACTATTCTACCCTCCTGAAACATTTCTATCTTTTTTGCGTAGGTGTTAAATTTCTTCTTAGTGCGATTGGGTGTTGAGGATCCTAATAAACTGTTAAATATATTATCAATTTCGTTTGGAAGTTCCCTTGTGGCAGGGGATATAAAATATATTTACGGAGACCTATAACCTAGATGCCTGGCCTCTTAAAACTATAATCATCAATAATAAATCTACGGTATCTCTTGCCTGTCGTAAGTGGTGACTGGAAGGAGCTCCCCTGAGAGGCTCTTGGGTTTCCAAGGCCTAGGGATTCTATCATTTTCACGCCCTTTGTGGCCCTTGTTTTCTTGGCCGATATCTTTATTTTTCGAAATGTCAGACCCATTCCATGTTTTAGTTTTTACCTTTGATTAGTGTTATATAGAGGATGATGGTCGAGTTTTACTTCCTCTGAAAATAGTAATAACCACTGCGAGCAACACAAACAATCGATTATATGTAAGTACATTGTGGTCTATCGTAAATGAGACTTGAATATACTTAATTTGATACTATCAGGAAGTTAGCATGTAAACAATTTTAAAAACAATATACTACTTTGATTAAAAATAACAACTGGATTCTTAAGTTGTGTCTTTGAATAAGGAAATGAACTCATAAAACTCAATATGGATTTAATTTTTAAGTATGTTTGTCTTTATTCCTTATAAAAAGTAATTGCATTCATATATTGTATTATTTAAATGTGGGTGTTTAAGAAGGGATTACAAAACTGTTGCTAATACATGCAATATCAAAGTCGGCTTCACCAAAGAGCCCATCTGCGGATAAAATGGTCTGACTGTTCTTTCATTCAGTTAGTGATTTTAATAGTTACGAATCTATCAGAACTCCCAACAAACTCAGGGCAATTAAAAGAACAACTACATTGTGGTGGTCCTCTTTCCAGTTTTCATGAAACAAGGCCATAGATTTATGCATGTTGAGGATAGGTTACGGAAGATCTTTGTATAGGAGAGAGAGGCTTGTTTCAGTCAGTTGTGTATTCTGTCCTCTCGAGAATTTCATTGACAACTTTACGGACAACGGTTTTTGCAGCCTATACATTTTCAGAAATTGTTCTTCAGATAGATTTTTAAAGTCGTTCCTTCTTATTACAGACATTTTTTCTGTTAGGAACACAATTTATCAAATCTAAATTGCACCCACTTGAGAAGGGCACAAAATAAAGCAACTCTACACCAAGTGCATGACTAACGGCGACCATTTTGCTTTCAACCTCGGGTTAATAGTTTAACCCATGTGAAAGGAGGGGTTAACTTAAATAAAATTAAAATTAACCCTCCTTGATGAAACAGAATGAATAGTTATATTCAGAGTTAAAACTCTATAACTCGGGGTTAAGGTTTAACCCACGTTGATGAAACCGGCCCTAAGGTGCATAGATAATCCTAGATCACAGGCTGTATGTGTTTAGAAACTGTTTCTTGTTATAGACTGGTGTAAGAATGAAAGGACAATAACCCAAGGAAATAAATTCTAGACTATAGCCGCTGTTAGTACTGGTATTACCTCAATAATTACACTGAACCCAGTTTTAGATTAGTCTGAAGCTCGCTCCGAGCCGGAAGCAGATCCAAGAAACCGCGATGGAGATTGGAACAGATGGGCTCACCGATATCGCTTCGCTTGGGGCAAAAATTAGATTTTCCCAGCAGTTAATCTGAAACGAAGTAAAGTTGATCCTGCGTAGCGTTGGTGTTAATTGGCGCCCAGCTGCGTTAACACGTATTGATCGACTAGCTTTATCTCAAGCCTTGACGACCAGCTTCAACTAGCTGAGTGACAAGAAAAAAAAAAGGACAAGATGTTAAGCTACCTTACATGTTAATAGCAAACGAGAGCAGTGAATCACCTGTCTGTCTCTACGATTAATTAATTATCGCCGTAAATAGGTGGTTTGGTAACTATACGAACTATAATAGATATTCTGTTACATATTTATGTAGTAATTCGTATAGATTTATGCCGGAGAGGTATTTTATAATCCATATTTTGTGTATAAAATTTTGCAAAATTTCCACTAGCCTATATCTACAAAACTATACTTTTAATTTATTTTATGAAGGAATTATTATTATTATTATTATTATTATTATTATTATTATTATTATTATTATTATTATTATTATTATTATTATTATTATTATTATTATTATTATTATTATTATTATTATTATTATATTTCCGAATTTGGTCAGCCAGGGTCCACATAGAATTCAAGGCTTCTTAGTCTTTCTTCTCTTCCGGTAACATTCTTTTCGCTTCTCGTCTTTCTCTCTTCTTCGGAAATGATTCATTTGGGCCTCTTTTTAAATAATTTCTCTTTAAATAATTTTAGACTGTCGACTCTTCTTCTGAACTCTCTTCTATTATGGATCATCTCTAGTGTAATAATAATAATAATAATAATAATAATAATAATAATAATAATAATAATAATAATAATAATAATAATAATAATAATAATAATAAAAATATCTTGGAGTTTGCATCGAGTATGATACAGGGAAATTAGCATTTCAAAGACTAAAGTGATGTCAGTTGGGAGGAAACATAAAAGGATTGCATGTGAGGTCGAGTCACAAAACTGGAACAAGTGGATCCTTTCAAATATTGAGGACGTATATTCTCCTACAATCGTGACAGTAATACAATTAAAGTGTAGTAAAACGAATGCGCTGAGCTCACAGTTCTGATCAAGAATGAAGTGAGCTCTCGGACGAAACTATCTTTACATCTTTGAAATTAAATCCAAAGGCAGGTGATTATATAAGTGGCGGTACATATTTCCCCTAGTGCACCGTCACTATAATTGTCCTACAAAGGAGGTTTGGTCTGGTGAATTAGCGGTGCACTAACCACCAGTGTCTTGAAACGATGTGGCAATCCAGCTGATGAGGCCACTGCCACACTAATAATGCTATTTGCTTTAGATCCCACTAAGTAATTTTACGGTTTTCGGAGACGCTGAGGTGCCGGAACTTTGTCCCACAGGAGTTATTTTACGTGCCAATATAATTTACCGACACAAGGCTGACGTATCTGAGCACCTTCAAATAACACCGGACTGAGCCAGGATCGAACCTGCCAAGTTGGGGTCAGAAGACCAGCGCCTCAACCGTCTGAGCCACTCAGCCCGGCGACTCGGTTCTGACTTAGAACCCAAAACATAAGATTTGAAAAAATAAGTTTCACTTGTGAAACTTGTGGTGGCTTTCCACAGGAAAAAAGAATAATTCTACCACTTGCGTAAGAGTCTTTCTTCTTCTTAATCTGCTTACCCTCCTGGGTTGGCTTATCCCTCGAACTCAGCGAGGGATCCCACCTCTACCGCCTCAAGGGCAGTGTCCTGGAGCTTCAGACTCAAGGTCGGGGGATACAACTGGGGAGGATGACCAGTACCTCGCCCAGGTGGCCTCACCTGCTATGCTGAACAGGGAACTTGGTGGGGGATGGGATGATTGGAAGGGATAGACAAGGAAGAGGGAAGGAAGCGGCCGTGGCCTTAAGTTAGGTACCATCCCAGCATTTGCCTGGGGGAGAAGTGAGAAACCACGGAAAACCACTTCAAGGATGGCTGAGGTGGGAATCAAACCCACCTCTACTTATTTGACCTCCCGAGGCTGAGTGGACCCCGTTCCAGCCCTCGTACCACTTTTCAAATTTCGTGGCATAGCCGGGAATCGAACCCGGGCCTCCAGGGGTGGCAGCTAATCACACTAACCACTACGCCACAGATTATTCCTATTCACGTCGAGAAATAGAACGTCTGATGGAATGACCGCACTCTTAGAATCGTTTATAACTCTAAAGAAAATGTTTGTAGCGACCTACTAAAAGCACAGTTCGTTTGGAAATTTCACTTGCATTTTACACGAATATCTATGAGTGCACTTGTGTCTATTTATGAAGTGTAAGTCACTTGGAAAAATCACTAGCATTCCTAAATACTGCATTTTACGCGAATCATTTATTATTATATTATTCTTATTATTAAAAGTCTGTTTGCATAAAAAACATATCACTTTCAACTACTGCATTTGATATAATGTCTAAGTGAATTATTGCATATTTGTAGTACAAAAAGTAAGATATCTGAATATCTGAGTATTCTGTTATTCACATCGTAATGTTGAAGTTTAAATCGAGTTCAAAAACACGTACATGCTAGTTTTATAAGTCTTAGAATCGCACTCGTCAATACTTTCAAGTTTCTCAACGAGGTTCTACTAACTGAAAGTTTTTAAGTACCGCAACGCCGGAATTATTCAATGTTCCACAACTCGCTCGTCACTTGGACATAATTTCACCCTGAAGGCCGACTCCATACCATGCGGTGAACCAACATCGTCGTGTTGCCAGTGGAAACTGAAGTAACAAGCTCTAGAGCTATGGCATTTTATTCAAATCTAGCTCTGGCGTAATGTTTTATATAATCTTGACTCCGCCATTCCTGGATCGATTTTGGAAAAATTAGCATGAGGAGACATTCGGAACGTATTCTATAAGATTCCGTTGTTTCTATATCGATACCTCATTTGGTTTAGAAGATAGCAAATTTCTTGCATGAAATTTCCAGAGCGTATGACGCTTGACCCCATGCTGGCTGGCTGTGCGATGAAGAAGGTAGGGTTAAGGCGGGTTGACTACTCGCTCCTGCGAGACTTGGTCTTTCTTAGTGCTGAAAATTCACTCGCTAATACTTATAAATCATTTATGACGTATTTTATTTAAGTTCGGTTCCCGGCCAGGTCAAGGATGTTTTTACCTAGACTTGAGGATTGGTTCGAAGTCCACTCAGCCTTCGTGGTTATAACTGAGGAGCTATCTGATGGACAGATGGTGATCGCAGTTTCGAAAACCAAGAATATTGGCCAAAGGGATTCGTCGCACAGACCATGCGTTATCTCATAATCTATAGATATTCGAGCCGAACAGCGTTTGCTTGGGTAGGCCAAGGCCCATGAGGGCTTTAGTGCCATTGTCGGGGGAGTGTTTTTTTTTTTTTTTTTTTTTTTTTTTTTTGCTAGGGGCTTTACTTCGCACCGACGCAGATAGGTCTTATGGCGACGATGGGGTAATAGTTGTTAACTGAGATGTGCCCTCCCTCTCTCTCCCTCTTCGGTTGATACTCATCTTCGCTAGGTAGCATTGCTTCTGCAATTGTTAAAATCTAACCCGTCAACGTCGGTATGGGTGGTACTGTATAAATTCGTTATAGTTTTCCAGCAGATCAATCTTCGAGCGTACAAAGATAGACTCTCCGTGGGTCACGCTACATGCAGAATTTTAATTAATTAAGTAACGTATTGTTACGAATCGTACTTTCTCTTTCTGGAGTCCCAGTGCTATGCGACTTTTATGCAGTCCAGGTGGTTAATTTGTTTTAATTATTACGTTGCAATTAGTACTTTGCTGTAGTTACTATGAAATGTGCAATAATATGTAACCAGTTCAGTCATATGATAGATGGATACGTTACTGTAATAGTCCCTATACACTATTTCTTCACAGATGCAGTATTTTGACATTTGTCTCAATCTCATTTATGGCTGTGATATATGGAAATTGCTGAGGTATGGGTGGTGCTGAGTAATGCAGTTGACAGCAGCAAGTGCGGCCGGATGTTGTGAAAGGTGCTATTAATAGGGTAAAAAATGAAATGGCGTATGGCTTTTAGTGCCGGGAGTGTCCGAGGACATGTTCGGCTCGCCAGGTCCAGATCTTTTTATTTGATTCCCGTAGGCGACCTGCGCGTCGTGATGAAGATGAAATGATGATGAAGACGACACATACACCCAGCCCCAATGCCAGCGAAATTAACCAATGATGGTTAAAACTCCCGACCCTGCCGGGAATCGAACCCGGAACCCCTATGACCAAAGGCCAGCAAGCTAACCATTTTGCCATGGAGCCAGACATTAATAGGGTCAGTCAAGCTGAACCAGCATTTTCTAAAAAGCAGAGGCAAATCGTTACACTCCTCATCATGGTTTTTACGCCTCATTAAGACAGCACTATCGACTTTTATTGTTTCTCTACAACCACACAACCTTCTGTGATATTATTTAAGGATTTAACCAGCCTTCGTGCTGAAGACTTAAAAAACTAGAATCGTATGAGGAATTCAGCGTCTTAAAATTTTTATTATTACTAAATTAATTAAAACTTCTCTCTCAGTACCATTATTATAATTGTATATTTTACAACGATCTTCGTGAATAAGTGTCCGTCAACGACATTGAAGTCCCTATGAGACTATTTATCTCAATTGTCACAGTATTCGGTTGTTCCGATAACTGTCACCGGACCTCACCACAGCAGCGTTAACTGTTGTTTGTAGTTGGTTCGTCACCGAACGATGCTACACTTACTTCTCTGCCTCGAGATCGCGATTTAGAAACCATACGTTATCTACGGATAGTAATCAATCATGGAGCATTCATCAGAGAAGTCGAATGCACAATTCTACTATAGATCATTCCTTGTTTAGAAAACAGTATTGCTCTTATGACAACAAGGTTGCCACATCACCATCATCACGGGAAAACATTGGTAGGTAAATTTGTGAAACTCACTATTTAAGTTCAAATTAAATGGTGGAAGAACTGATACAAAACGGTTTGGATGTTTGACTGTGGTAAGGATATCAGACTTATTTTTCGTATGATACTACTGCTACTACTTTACATCCCACTAACTGATTTTACGGTTCTTTGAGACTCTGGGGTACAGACAATATTCCCTCACAGGTGTTTTATGTACCAATCACTCTACCGCACGAGGCAGACATATTTGAGCACCTTCAAATAGTACCAGACTGAACAGGAATCGAACCCGTCAAAGTGAGCTCAGAAATTCAGCGCCTCTCAGCCCGACAAACTCTTCTTGTACGGTCGTATTGATTGAGAGATATCCATGACATGAGGGCTGTACTTGAATGCGTAACAACAACATCAACAACAACAACAATAATAATAATAATAATAATAATAATAATAATAATAATAATAATAATAATAATAATAATAATAATAATAATAATAAAAATAAAACCGGGTGAGTTGGCCGTGCGTTTAGGGGCGCGCAACTGTGAGCTAACATCCGGGAGATAGTGGATTCGAACCCCACTAATGGCAGCCCTGGTTTCCCATTTTCACACCATTCAAATGCTTGCGATGTACCTTAATTAAGGCCACGGCCGCTTCCTTCCCACCCCTAGGCCTTTCCTATCCCATAGTCGCCATAAGACCTAACTGTGTCGTCCTCCGATTAAATGTTAAAAGTTCCTGATTCCTGGGATATACTTTAAGTTACTGTCCACACTAATTACAAAAAAGTACTTGTTACGAAGTGTTTCATTATCCTGAAGAATTTAGGCTTCTACTTTCTTCTTTTTTTTCTACCGCTGTTCCCGCACATGTCGGGTCGCGGGTGTGAACTGTGTCGCACATGTGGATTTGCCTCTGTTTTACGTCGAGATGCCCTTCCTGACATCAACCCTATATGGAGGGATGTAATCACTAAGGAATGTTTATGTGGTGGTTGGTAGTGTAGTGTGTTGTGTGAATATGAATAGGAAAGTGTTGGGACAAATACAAACACCCAGTCCCCGGGCCAGAAGAATTAATCAGAGGCGATTAAAATACCCGACCCGGCCGGGCATTGAACCCGGCACCTTCTGAACCAAAGGCCTCAACGCTGACCATTCAGCCAATGAGTTGGACGACGAATTTAAGCTTCCACTACGCAGCTGTAATTTGGTCAAGCAGCAGATACGCCATACACCTACGTCATAGTGAACAGATCATCACACTACTGCACAGCTGCGATTAAAACTTCTCATTAATACTGATGGTGGTTCAAGGACAATTGCGAACATACTCTCCTGCTCTCATGATAATGACCTGTTTAACATACTCAGCTGGTGGAATACATTTTGCTCTCATGACAATGACCTGTTTATGCTCACTAGTATGCAGATATAAACTTCCCCTAGTTCTCTCCGTAGTAATTGAGAGAGGAAGGAATAAACTCGTTCCGCAATAACAACCAGTAAACATCGTTACACAGCAGGAGGAATCAGATGTCGAGAACCTCCCGAGCGCGTTTTCCTGGTATTGTATTTGTTTCAACGTTCTCCATGCAGTCGACGTGTCTAGTAACACACTCTGAAGGTGTACAAGGAAGCTAGCAGTTCAACGTGATTATTGATATCGTGATCATAGCCACAAAACGTCTAGTTTTACGTAGAATCAAAATCACATGAACGTGACGCTTTAATTTCAAAGAATCCACTTGCATTGGCCGGGATCCAAACCACGGCTACCTTGATGGAAATCCTGTGACAATACCACTTGGCTATCACACCACACTACTCCACACCCTACCCCCCCCCCCACCTCCCCACACTTCTTAGGAAATTCAATACTGGAAGAGCGATCAGATGAGACTGTCTGTTCTTATGGAGATTCGAATATTCAGGGAAATGTTTGACAAGGGGGTATTCTTCTTCTAAAAAAGAAGAGAGTGTATACGATGAGGAGACAAGTAAAACATTTGTAAAAGGCTAAGAATACTCTTGGTGGATCGATGGTTGGGTAATGGCTTGCAAAATGTAAAGCCAGCGACTGTAGTTAGATTACGTGCTTCCCTCTCAAAGACCTCCAACAGAGGATTCCTTCAAGGCCAATGTGAACTCAGTTTTAATCAATGAGTATATACGTCACTACCGCAGACCTTGAACGTTGATGGTAGGCCTATGTATGACTGTTGCTAGAACTGATTCGTTTAATCACCTTACCTTATGAATAACTGAACGACCGAGCGAGTTGGCCAGGCGGTTAAGGTCGTGCAGCTGTAAGCTTGCATTCGGGAGATAGAGGGTTCGAATACTACCGTCGGCAGCCCTGGATATGGTTTTCCGTGGTTTCCCATTTTCACACCAGGCTAAACATTTGTAAAAGGCTAAGAATACTCTTGGTGGAGTATTAATTAAGGCCACAGCCGCTACCTTCCCAATCCCATCCCTCCGTTGTCGAAATCCTTCGATGTGTTAATGCGACGTTAAACAAGCAGCAAAAAATAAATAATAATAATAATAATAATAATAATAATAATAATAATAATAATAATAATAATAATAATAATAATAATAATAATAATAATAATAATGTTATAATAGGAAAAGCTTTCCAGAAATTAAAGGCAAGGCCTTGTCGCTGCAACCACATTTGTCCCTCCTCTGCTGAGCGATTCAAGTCAGTATATTTCTTGAAATTCAGATACGTCTTCCTCTTTCCTTCTTCCCCAGAACTTTTCCTTCCAACATGATCGTGAGGAATTTCTTTTGTCGTAGTGTGTGGCCAAGAAATTTGGTTTTCCTCTTTTCTATAGCTGTGATCAACCCCCTTATTTCATCTACTTCCTTAAGGACCATTTTGCTGACTTCACCTCTGCCCAGCTTATTTTCAGCATCCTCCTCCATATCCACATTTGTATTGCTTCCAGGCGTTTTATATCCTGTTATGCTAAGACTCATGTTTCGCAGCCATAAAACAAAACACTTTACACAAACATTTTGACAAATTCTTCCCTAATTATAAAGTATATGTTCCAGCTTTTCAAAAGTTGTTTATTGTTACTGAAGGCTTGTTTAGCGAGGGTAATCTTCCTCCTGATTTTTGTGGTGCACCTATTTAACCATTTCAAAAAGAGCTTAACAAGTTTCATATTCCCGACTCTCGCTCGCTTACTCATTAGGGAAGCACAATAACTCAAATGGATCCGAAGGATCCATACACAAGAACCAAAGCTCATACTAAACGGCCAAGAAATGGAGAACAAAACGAAAAGAGGAACCGAACTCACTCAAGCACTCCCAGGACTTGAATAGAATTAAAACCTAAAGGGGCAGAAGGCCCGGTAACTCAGTCGATAAGCCATCCAGCGGGTGACTAATTGAAAAGAAAATATTAACAGCAGAACATTAACAACCGGCAGCAGGATAGAAAATCCGGAAAATTAGAAAATTAGTCACCCAAAAGCAAAGTTAACAAGGGGAACGAGGGTCCACACTCGAACATCCTTGGTAAAATATTACAAAACCCTTCACAAGGGAGATAATCTTCGTGCGTAGACAGCCTAGACATCTTTGTCACAAACTAACATGAAAAGAGAAGCCCTGCATTAAAACTAAGTTAACAGCGACACCACTTAACAGTTACATGCTATGGGGGAACGCTGGTATCTTGCCGTCCGTCGCCACACGTAGATAAGTTCACATATTAGGTAAAGTTCAGTCGCCTACCTTTCATCAGTGCCCCAATCATCACGTCGTTCCCTAGGTCGAGGACCTCGATTCACGCTGCACAGTTCACGATCCAGAAGTTAGGCACATAATTTTTTTTCTTTTACGGGGGGCCCCCGTAGCCCGCTCCCGCGCCGTGACCATCGACTCAATCTACATGGCCTCCGACATGCTATTCTAAGAAGAAAGAGATAGCAGGGAAGAGTGGGAGGTGATACGAGGAGTATCTGCCGGTTTCCGAGTTATACTCGCCACCACGGCAAGAGTTTGTATTGGTTAGCTAGTGTTAAGGTGTGGTGTTGAAGGGTCAGGGGAAAACCACATAGGCAGAAAGAGAAATAGCCTACATGTAAAACCTGACATCTTGTGATAGTACATGCAAGGATGTGGGCTGGAGAAAGGTCCAGTGGTAGTGTTAGTTGAGAAGAGGTATCAAGCACCAGCTAGCCATGAACTATAATCTCGCCGTTCCATCTGCAGAGTATCAGTCCGTCTGGGCACTGCCGTAACTAGCACGGGCCTTACCGGCTGCGGAGCCATGCGTCGAGTACCACAAGGGCCCGCCGCACAGCACCACCTCCTTGGGGTCCCTCGTACCCAGTCTCCGATCCCGGAGAATGAGGCCAAGCCCGCCGAGGCGGGGGCCTCCTGGAAGGGGGGTGGGTCATGACGCCGGGCCTCCTTCCTCTCTGCCCGCGCCATGGCCCGGTAGACTGGGCAACTGCGATGGGAGGCCGCGTGACCTCCCGCGCAGTTGGCGCACACCGGCGCCTTCTTAAGTGTTGCGCAGGCCATGTAGTGGGGATCACCCCCACAACGGTTGCACTTCACTTGGAGCCCACACCTCTCCTGCCGATGGCCCCACCTCAGACAGCGGAAACACTGCAAGAGCTGCTGAGGGGAACGTTTCAATCTCACCTGACTGCCGCTACCCGCTGAGGTCCTCTCCTGATTTGCTCCTCTGTAGACTGGTGTCCTGGGAACAGTCCTGGGTTGCGGCTGGGCGGCCCTCTCCTCGTGGGCCGGCGTCTGCTTCCTCCTGGTCCTGGGGCGGCGTCTTCTTCTTCTTCCCCTTCCCGGGATCTCTTCTCAGCAGAGGAAGAGGCCTCTTCCTGATGGCCCTCCTCCCGGCCTGGCGACCCCGGGGTAGCAGGTGGCTCCGCTGCGTCGCCGTCTTCTTCCTTCTCCTGGCTGGCGGTGGTGGCGTCGGTTGGTGCTAAAACTCGACTGCGTTCCCTGTCCTGTGGGGCGCGCATCGAGGTCTGCAGCTCGATAGACATGCTGTCAGGCTGGGCCTGGACAGCAGCCTCAGAAGGGGGTGTCCTTATCCACTGCTGTGCTGCCGTCCACCGTTACGGGCGCTTTCCTGGTTTGCGCCCGGTTTACCGGCCCCTCCTGGTGGACCTGGGTCTGCGTCCACTTTGCTTTGGCCGGTGGTCGACGTTCCTGGTTGGCGGCCTTGTTGGTCTGCGTGTACAGCGGTCCAACTGAGGTCGCGTCGTCGTCGTCCTCGATCCTCGGCTCCGTCTGGGTGGCCGCCTCCTCGTAGCCTGAGGCGTCCAGGTGCTCCCTGAGTCCTGGTAGCCGAACAACCTGAAAAAAGTTGGACGCCAGCTTCTCGTATATCATGAAGCGGTTCGCGTCCCTAGGGCGGATGATGACCACCCAGCCGGGGATCACCTCGCCGATGAGCTCCATGATCGACTCCTGTCCGATGGACTCCGCAATCGTAGTTAGAACATCGAGTATGCGGAGCGTTTCCCGGTAGGTCTCCTGGCCCCACCGGCAGTACACTATCAGCGCCGGGAGTTTTAACATCTGGAGCGGGGACGACCTTCGAACTCAGCACCTCTTGTAGTCCCTCGATGGCTCCCTCGCAGTCGCAGTCCGCCGGTCTCTCCGGCATGAATGGCTTCTCCATCCTGATCCTCCTGAAATAAAATCCTGAAAGAGAAAAGCGAGCACTGAGAAGTGCTCAGCTTAGACAAATGCTCCTTCGGAATAGTACTAATAAGTACAGTTGTCTGGCTTGCACTTAAGAAGTACAGTTCGCCTGGCGAGGAGAGGGACAGCGGAGCGAGAGACACGTACGTGTTCTCGCTAGCGCAGTCAAGCTCGTCCTCAGGCACATAAGGCTCAAGATCACTGTATTTATAGGGTTTGGGTGGACGCTCTTTGGTTAGAAATGAGGACTCAGTAGTGACAACTTAGAAACAGCTGACTGAAGGATTACTGGTACCACCCCCACATAGGTATAATACTCTAGTAGAGCTCACACTCCAACAACAGTAACGACATCTCGTATCAAGAACCAAATTATCAGCCTTAAACAAAGTTCTACCAGTCTCCGAAAGACAACTCTGCCACCAGGCGTAAAAAGAGTTGCCAATAATCAGCGAGAGGCCGTACAAATGTCACAGTCTTAAAGAGCTCTTTCCAGTCCACAAATACACTGTATGTCTTCCTATTAATACTCATTCTTTGTTCTAGATTAGTTCTTAATGCTAGGAGAGCTTCTCTTGTTTCCTTCCCTATTGTAAAACCAAACTCATCCTGAGATCTATACCAATCTTATATCTAATCCTGTTCTTAAAGCATTATTTTAGATGCGTGCGATAGCGGCGTTATGTTCTCTAATTCAAACACTCAGTGGCATTTCCTTTCTTCTTTTAGTAAAGTCTCCAGGAATTTCACCATTGTAGTAGTTTCTTGCAATGATATTGTACAGTTGTCATTTCCACTTTTCCCTCCTATTTCCCTGAGAAGTTCTGCTGGTATGTCGTCCGGTCCTGTTGCTTTCTTGTCCTTCAGTTGCTTTAGTGCTAGATCAAATTCTTCCCGTGAGATTATTGATCCTATATTGTATTCTTCCACCATCTGCTCAGGTTCAAGATAGTCTGGAATTGCCATTGCGTCTTCATCGTAGTTCAGGTCTTCAAGATATTCCTTCCAGCGTTCTGCGATATCTTCACTATGACTAAGCAGTTGCCCATTCTTATCTTTTATAACTGTACTTCTTGTCTTAGGTTTATAATGCAGTCATTTGATCATGATGAGTGCTTTATCTGTTGTTCCTCCTCTCGATACTTTGCGTAATTTCCTTCATCCATTCTTCTTTTGCCTCCCTACAGTTTGTTACAATGAGATTATTTACTTTTCTGTATTGATCTTGGCTTACTGCTGTGTTTATATTCGTATACTGCCCTATTTTCTGTACATAATAATAATAATAATAATAATAATAATAATAATAATAATAATAATAATAATAATAATAATAATAATAATAATAAATACTCCGACAAAAAGTCACGGAGTTCCAGAAAAAGACTCGACCGATCGACTGTGACTTCAACAACACCAAAAACCGCCTGATTGAGGGTACAAGAAAAAAAGCAAGAAACATGCCTGGTGGAATGATACCTGTATTTCAGTTCTCAAGGAAAGGCTCGACGCAACAATATTATTCAACAAAATTGCAAACTGAATGGGAAACCTACAAAGCCCAACGGTCCCAGACAGCTTAAGTGATGCGAGCTGAGAAACGTAAATATGAAAAGTTACTTATTGAGAAGATCGACCAAGACTTTAAGAGAAATTAAACCAGAGAGTATTATAGAACGTTCGAAAGGAAACTTAAGGGCTATAAACCTCCGTCGCTATGCTTTCAGTGAAAGGACGGTACGTTGGCGACCGCAAACGAAGGAAACTGTACCATCCTCGCCGAGTACTTTAAGAATTTACCAAATTGCGATCAACCCAAAAATCCCATCAAGACCGAAGAACCAATAATCAGATGCCCAGAATAGAGACCACCCGACAAAGATGAAATCAAGCGTCCCCTTGCCCGACTCAAAAGCAACAAAGCGCCTGGAGAAGAATCTGTCATTGCAGAACTTTGGAATATGCCCCTGAAGAAGTAGTTGAAATCTTGCAGAAATAAATAGAACAAATTTGTAAAGAATAAATCCTACCCGAAGAATGGAAAACGCCGTTGATCCATCCGTTACACAAGAAAGGCAGCATGAAAAACGTCAACAACTTCAGAGGAATATCCCTGCTACCGGTAATTTACAAAATTCTCTCACTTGCTATCTTGGAGCGTTTAGAAGCCCAAGTCGAGCATCAAATAGGCAAATACCAAGGGGACTTCAGGAAGGGTCGTTCAACTGTGAACAGATCCACAACCTCAAAACGATCATCAGGCATTGTAATCTCATGTTTAAACAGTACTTGTCAGTCTTTGTGGACTTTAAGATTGCCTACGATTCACAGACTACGAGGTTCGGTTGAACATTATCAACGAATTCGGGGTTGACCTGAAACTGCTGGCATTAATTAGAGCCACCCTGACTGACACAAATTCCAAAGTAAAGTTCCTAGGATGCCCATCAGATTCCTTCGAGGTCAAAACAGGAGTCAGGCAAGGTGATGGGCTCTCTCCGATGCTTTTCAACTGTGTGCTCGAAAATAGCATTAGGACCTGGAGAACAAAGTTATTAGAAGCTGATTATAGTCCTCTGAGAATGGGAACAAAATCTAAGGGGATCATGATCGACTGTCTAGCGTTTGCTGATGACATCGCCGTTCTGTCAAACGATGTAGAAACTGCTAGGATGCAAATCGACCTTCTAAAAGAAATCGCTGAACAAACTGGCTTACAAATATCTTTTGAAAAAACTGGAGTAGTGACTAACATCAAAGATGATCCAACAAAACTCCAGACAAAATACGGGAAGATCAAACGAGTAGAAAAATTTCAGTATCTGGGTGAGATCATAATGAAAAATGGACTGGACAAAGAAGGACTTAAGGAACGAGTTCATAAACTTGAAATAGCCTATCAAACGTCACGCTCAATCTACAACAAAAAATGCCTGTCCCAAAATACTAAACTACATCATTATGAAACTGTTCTGAAGCCACTAGTTATGTATGCAGCCAAAACCCTATCCCTAAATCCTAATAAGAGACTCCTCGAAGAACTGGAGAAAAAAGAGCGCAAAATCATCAGAAGTAACATGGGATCCAATTACAAGAATGGAACCCATTATAAAAAGTCCAACAAAGAAGCGTACAGTAAAATAGATGAAATTACAGAAACAATCCGTAAGGGACGGGCACGATATTATGGTCATCTCCAACGAATGGACGGAAACAGGCTGACTAAACAGATCTTTCACTTTTTTGACTCCTAACCCAAAACCATAATGCCCCGGTTTATGAACAGCAAGGAAGACCTCCAAATGCTGCATATAAAACCCGAAGATGCCTTCATTAGAGATCTCTTCCGTAAAAAGGTAGTGGGCTAAACCGAGACAAGCAACCGAAATGAAGACCAGGTACCACCTGGACAGAGAAACTCAAGCTCGCCCGCTCACAGAGAATGAAAGAATTCTGGGCTCAAAAGAAAGCGAATGTAACAAGACTTAACGGTCCTAGATGGCCCCAACAAATAATAAATAATAAATAATAAATAATAAATAATAAATAATAAATAATAAATAATACTAGTTCAACCCCGTTGACGGTATTTAAGTCGTTAGGGTGCTCGAATTTCGCCTCGCAGGATACCAACTACACGGAGTTGTATTTGAAACATCTTCGTATGGCACCAACTTCATCCGGTATCGAACACGCGATTTTGAAAGCATATAGACAGCGGCTAACCAACTTCACCACCGAGTCCAGCAAACTGCTGTAGTAAACGCGCCTCAAGCACATTTCTATCTGCTTGCCACATTAGGATGTCAGCTCCTCACCAATATCCTGCTTTAACGTTTCAAACTTTGACGGTCAGCGGTGAGATAGTTTTAACACAACGGTTCAACCCTGCTTCAGGCCAAGGACCAGTAGAAGTGGTCACCAAAATCAATTACCTGCAGTCACAAGAACAAAGCTGAACTAACTCATATCTAATCGAACAACTGTCTATGAATGGGCTTATAAACTGAATTAATGTGTTCAAATTTCAGTCTCTTGCAATTATCACTTTGTATGCAATATGCGTTTTTATTTATTTATTTTGGCAGAAATAAGTATCAAGGAGGATATAAAAGAAAGGACATTTTTTTTCTAGTTGCTTTACGTCGCACCGATACAGATAGGTCTTATGGCGACGATCGGATAGGGAAGGTCTAGGAGTGGGAAGGAAGCGACCGTGGCCTTAATTTACCTGGTGTGAAAATGGGAAACCACGGAAAACCATTTTCAGGGCTGCCGACAGTGGGGTTCGAACCTACTATCTCCCGAATACTGGATACTGGTCGCACTTAAGCGACTGCAGCTATCGAGCTCGGCAGGACATAATTTAGGAAGAAGGTTGCGGGAATGAGGGATGCGTTTGAAGAGCAACATGCGAAGCCAAGGAACATCTCGGTGGAAGAGCGAGCAAGAAGAAGTCAAAGACTCCAGAATCTTTATAAATAAATAAATAAATAAATAAATAATAATAATAATAATAATAATAATAATAATAATAATAATAATAATAATAATAATAATAATAATAATAATAATAATAATTGCTTTACGTCCCTCTAACTACTTTTAAGGTTTTCGGAGACGCCGAGGTGCCGGAATTAAGTCCCGCGGGAGTTCTTTTACGTACCAGTAAATCTACCGACACGAGGCTGACGTATTTGAGCACATTCAATTACTGTAACACCGGACTGAGCCAGGATCGAGCCTGCCAAGTTGGGGTGAGAAGGCCAGCGCTTAAATCGTCTGAGCCTCTCATCCCGGCCATGCATATTCAGGAGGGAAGGAAGTGCATGTTTTAAATTTGTAATACAAAAATACATCCACTCGTACATCGTATTAAATGCGAAAAGTCACGGATCTGAGGGAATCTATTATTTTCCCTTCGGGTCTCTTTTCGCGTGGCCACTTACAGTAAAATCATTAATTGTCCCTTTTTTATTACCTATTTACTAGTAATTAATTAAGTCAATAGAGTATAAAATAAAACTAGCGTATGTGTATGGAAATAGGAATGAATACCCATGCTCGTGAAATAATATAACGCAGTTAAGATTCTTGTCATACTGTCCACGTAAGGCCAAGCAGTACTGGACTTTGTATTCTGCAACAATGTAATACAGTAAAACCTGCCTTTACCGGAACCTTCATGAACCGAAAAACTGTCTACATAGGAACATTTTCCTGGTCCCGTGAATTATGGTTTAATATTAATGTAAGTTTACCTGTACTTAGCGGAACCTGTCTGACGCGGAAACGAAAGGGAATGTTGTGACTATAACAAAAATAGAAATGTAGATTTCCTTGACAATCCTTTTCAGTGCTTGTGTATTCCAAATGGATCGAAGATTGCCGAGATAGCATTCGGTCAGGAATGTGCTCGAAGCTGTAATTTGGATCCCAGAAGCAGTGAAAGGAGTGTCGTCAAATACGGTACGTCAGTGCTTTCACAAAGCCAAGTTTATCTCACACCCTGACAAAGGATCGTAATAGTCGGAAATACTTGTGTGCTACAACACACTCTCGAACAGTGTAATTATGGTAATGTCGGTGCAGAAGATTACGTGGCCATTGATCTAGAAGTTGAGACAAAGGCGGCGTTAGAAATCATCGACCGGGCACGTTGGCCGTGCGGTTAGTGGCGCGCGGCTGTGAGCTTGTATCCAGGAGATAGTGGGTTCGAATCCCACTGTCGGCAGCCCTGAAGATGGTTTTCCGTGGTTTCCCATTTTCACACCCGGCAAATGATGGGCTGTACCTTAATTAAGGCCACGGGCGCTTCCTTCCAACTCCTAGGCCTTTCCTATCCCATCGTCGCCATAAGATCTATCTGTGTCGGTGCGGCGTAAAGCCACTAGCAAAAAGAAAAAGAGAAAAGAAAACAGAACTTGATGGTGATGACGAGAACTAAGACGATGAAGAAGACGGTTTATGTACCGTGAAGTCCTACCGACATGCCCTATTAGCCGTAAAGGATATTCGGTCTTCTTCGTTTGCGATAAATAACGCAAAATTGTTCGACGTTATTTGCCGTGTCCGTGCTACCAGGGATAGTGGTGTCCAGCGTACAATTATGGATTAGGGCCTACTGGAAGAAGTGAATTACAGTACTGCACAGTACTACTACTGGTGTTATTTCTATAAAACATGTGATGTGTATTAAATAAGTGTATGATCTGTACTACTGTCCTCAGTGACGAAGAACAGATTTGTGTTAGTGCTGATGAGCTAGTGTATATAAGTGTGTGACTAGTGTCATTGTTGTATCTACTTCTTCTTAATCTGTTTACCCTCCAGGGTTGGTTTTTCCCTCGGACTCAGCGAGGGATCCCGCCTCTACCGCCTCAAGGGCAGTGTCCTGGAGCTTCAGACTCTGGGACGGGATACCACTGGGGAGAATGACCAGTAACTTGCCCAGGCGGCATCACCTGCTATGCTGAACAGGAGCCGTGTGGGGGATGGGAAGATTGGAAGGGATAGACAAGGAAGAGGGAAGGAAGCGGCCGTGGCCTTAAGTTAGGTACCATCCGGCATTTGCCTGGAGGAGAAGTGGGAAACCACGGAAAACTACTTCCAGGCTGGCTGAGGTGGGAAGCGAACCCACCTCTACTCATTTGACCTCCCGAGACTGAGTGGACCCCATTCCAGCCCTCGTACCACTTTTCAAATTTCGTGGCAGAGCCGGGAATCGAACCCGGGCCTCCGGGGGTGGCGGCTAATCACACTAACCACTACACCACAGAGGCGGATTGTATCTATTACCGACCAAAATTGTATAAATCTACTGCTGGGTTATCTAACGGAGTACGTGCTATACTTATGATTCTTTATTTTAGTATTTAACCGCCTTTATGAAACGTAATCCTCCATACAGCGGAAAATTTTCCATTCCCATGGGTTTCCGTTGAGGACAGGTTTTACTGTGCGTTGAAAGTTTATTTCGAGTACAATGCGGCCGTGAATATGAAACTGGCCCACATTTCTTCAATTGTGATGGGAGTAGAGCTAGAATTGTAGCTTAAATCCTTTCCAACAGAACAAATATGACCTAGGCTACCATAGCTCATTTGGAAAGAACATCCGACGCGAAATCAGGTAGTCGTGGGTTCGGATACCGCTGGTGTACATTTGGCCATTTTTGTTCTTCACTAAATGTACAAAGCGCGTAAGTCACCCTTTGTGGTCCAATTCAATGAATATTTAATTTTCACGACCGCATTGAACTCGAAATACACTTCCAACATATTATATTACTGTAGAATGCAAAGTCTAGTACTGGCTGAATTTACTTTTACAGTATGACAACTGCGAAAATTAAATATTCATTGAATAGTTTATTTGTTTATTTCTTTTGTGTACAATGGCGGAATTGTTTACATTATTCAGTGCATGCTTGCATATATATTTTACTGTTTGATTTCACATACAAATCCGGGCTCTCACTGTTTAATTAAATAACGTCTCCGTAGTTCACTTGATTAGATATCAGATACTGACTGCTTTGTCTCTGGTTGAAATTTCGGTTATTACATTTTAAATTCACGTCCAATACGGTGGAGGAGGGACAGAGTCCCTTCTGTATCTTCGATTTTAACCGTCGCTTTCGTTAGAGTAATGCTCCGTAATCACATGAACTTGTCATAGCTTTGCCATTGGTAATTATCTCCAGCCGGCACTCTCTTATACCTCGGCGTTAGTCCGAACATGTTTTATACTGATCCGACATTTCGTTTAAATCGCACAGTAAAGACACATCGAATTAATGATGACCTGTATAACTCTGTGAATCAGAATGTATAAATCAGTTCCGGTATGCCTAAGGTACTCTTACTAATGTTTCGGAATTGGGATTGGGATTGAAGTGGCTGTGGTGTTGAGGAAGAAACCATCCCAGCGTTTATTCGGCATCGGAACGTGAGAAAGAACAGAAACCTATTTCAAGGATGGATGGCGGTAGGATATGAAGCGTTCTGAGCATGCTAGTCTGCGCTTAACACACTGAACTACTCGGACCAATAGATCAAATACCAAACCCAAACCCCATTGCACAAGACCGCTGCTCAGCCCGAAAGCCTACAGATTACGAGGTATCGTGTGGTTAGCACGACGGATCCTGTCGGCCGTTATTCTTGGCTTTCTAGACCGGGGCCACTATCTCACCGTCAGATAGCCCCTCAATTGTATAATCACGTAGGCTGAGTGGACCTCGAACCAGCCCTCAGATGCAGGTAAAAATCCCTGATTTGGCCGGAAATCGAACCCGGTGCCTCCGGGTAAGAGGTAGGCACGCTACCCCTACACCGGGGGCCGGCAGTAGATGAAATACTGACAAAAAATATGTAAACATATTGCCTCGGAAAACGTCATTCTACTAGAAACCAGTCAGCGCAACATCTCACAATATTCTTCACGACTTCCGAGCAGGAGGTGGATGTAATAACGAATTAACTGCAAAACCACGGTTCTGAGATTTTGAGTTTCAAAGTTTTTCTTTGGATGTTGTTCAACCAACTTCTGGCAGTATCAGTGTGGATGACATTTATGTTGCATATGTGACAAAATAAAATCAAACGAAACTGCGTATTCTTAAGTCGTTATTGGAATAACTGCTTTGCTTAGTGGGATGCAGTGTAATAAAATGCAGACCACGCTTTCTATGAAAGAGGTATTGAATTAATACCGGTACTTTCGAATAGACAAACAGAGCACGCATTTGCGCAAAAATCGGAAAAACTGCCTAACGTACATTACATTTATTACTCCACCTAGCTCCTCAACTGTTCCTCTGATTCCGAATACATTTCCATTGAAATTTAATGTTTTCGTAGCACGAGTATTAAGTGAAATATATAAAATGAATTCTACGAATTATGTGCTCTATACAAATGCTATGAGTTACACTGACTGACAGAGCAAATGCAACACCAAGAAGGAGTGGTTCGAAAGGGATGAAAGTTGGGGAAAAAACAGAGACGGCACGGACGAATAATTGATGTTTATTTCAAACCGATATGCAGGTTACACAATGCGCACGGCATCGACTCAGTAGGATGTAGGACCACCGCGAGCGGCGATGCACGCAGAAACACGTCGAGGTACAGAGTCAATAAGAGTGCGGATGGTGTCCTGAGGGATGGTTCTCCATTCTCTGTCAACCATTTGCCACAGTTGGTCGTCCGTACGAGGCTGGGGCAGAGTTTGCAAACGGCGTCCAATGAGATCCCACACGTGTTCGATTGGTGAGAGATCCGGAGAGTACGCTGGCCACGGAAGCATCTGTACACCTCGTAGAGCCTGTTGGGAGATGCGAGCAGTGTGTGGGCGGGCATTATCCTGCTGAAACAGAGCATTGGGCAGCCCCTGAAGGTACGGGAGTGCCACCGGCCGCAGCACATGCTGCACGTAGCGGTGGACATTTAACGTGCCTTGAATACGCACACGCACTAGAGGTGACGTGGAATCATACGCAATAGCGCCCCAAACCATGATGCCGCGTTGTCTAGCGGTAGGGCGCTCCACAGTTACTGCCGGATTTGACCTTTCTCCACGCCGACGCCACACTCATCTGCGGTGACTATCACTGACAGAACAGAAGCGTGACTCATCGGAGAACACGACGTTCCGCCATTCCCTCATCCAAGTCGCTCTAGCCCGACACCATGCCAGGCGTGCACGTCTATGCTGTGGAGTCAATGGTAGTCTTCTGAGCAGACGCCGGGAGTGCAGGCCTCCTTCAACCAATCGACGGGAAATTGTTCTGGTCGATATTGGAACAGCCAGGATGTCTTGCACATGCTGAAGAATGGCGGTTGACGTGGCGTGCGGGGCTGCCACCGCTTGGCGGCGGATGCGCCGATCCTCGCGTGCTGACGTCACTCGGGCTGCGCCTGGACCCCTCGCACGTGCCACATGTCCCTGCGCCAACCATCTTCGCCACAGGCGCTGCACCGTGGACACATCCCTATGGGTATCGGCTGCGATTTGACGAAGCGACCAACCTGCCCTTCTCAGCCCGATCACCATACCCCTCGTAAAGTCGTCTGTCTGCTGGAAATACCTCCGTTGACGGCGGCCTGGCATTCTTAGCTATACACGTGTCCTGTGGCACACGACAACACGTTCTACAATGACTGTCGGCTGAGAAATCACGGTACGAAGTGGGCCATTCGCCAACGCCGTGTCCCATTTATCGTTCGCTACGTGCGCAACACAGCGGCGCATTTCACATCATGAGCATACCTCAGTGACGTCAGTCTACCCTGCAATTGGCATAAAGTTCTGACCACTCCTTCTTGGTGTTGCATTTGCTCTGTCAGTCAGTGTATTTTAAGGCCACGCCACAGGTTATAATTGCGTAGATACAACACTTTCGAAAGTGATGGATTACATAGCATTGTAGGTTGCAGGACTACTGGTCTGTACAACGCAATGGCGGTGGCCAACGTCTTTTTCCTCTATTATCCTACGATGGTAGGTGTCAGAGGGCGCTCATATATGGAAATCAATGGTAGTGATTGATGTCTTTATGGAAAATGCAGTACGATTTTAACTTGTCTTTATAACATCTGGGGAAGTAAGAGTCTTGAGTCCTTCAAGATTGAAGGTATCGATTAAACAAAGGGAAGCGTACTGAAAGACTTCTTTGACGTCAATGCTGGATCTAGCATGGCTCACAAATGGAAAGTTAGTGGATTTGATGGAATGATCTTTGTCATGCCTAATGAATGTTTCCAGGTGAATTACGCAAACCATAGAGCGATATTGTCACTAAGGCTACATGACATATTGTGTACACTATGATGGAAATCAGTTTACTCATGCTGTGATGTTTTTCGTTCTCTCATGCAGTGAACAAACACTTGGACGATTGTTACGCTGTCCATCACGAAAAACAGACATTACGATCCGTAATTAGAGAATAGAAGCCACCTGTTTGCTTGTGACACTGCCACTGATGGAATTTATATTTCTTGTTTGGCATGTGAACGCATATGCTAGCCAAACTCATGACGCTATTTGGTAATAAATGAAAAAAATACAGTGCAAGCGGAAGTAACACACATGGCAGGATATAGTAGGAAGGTATGGTGGCTAACAAAAAATATTAACAGGGACACATTAATATATTAAATTCTTACTGACATCACCTACTTCCAAAGCTACATCAACTGTAAGATCAGGAGCTGCACCTTTAGAGATTGGAAGTTTAAATTCTGACACTGATACTCTACTGAGTTATCGTTTACTTTCGTTAGCTTTCTGAAATTGTTTCATTGAGCTTCAATCAATCAATCAATCAATCAATCAATCAATCAATCAATCAATCAATCAATCAATCAATCAATCAATCAATCAATCAATCAATCAATCAATCAATCAATCAATCAATCAATCAATCAATCAATCAATCAATCAATCAATCAATCAATCAGTCAATCCTGATCTGCATTTAGGGCAGTCGCCCAGGTGGCAGATTCCCTATCTGTTGTTTTCCTAGCCTTTTCTTACATGATTTCAATGACGTTGGAAATTTATTGAACATCTCCCTTGGTAAGTTATTCCAATCCCTAACTCCCCTTCCTATAAATGAATATTTGCCCTAATTTGTCCTCTTGAATTCCAACATTACCTTCATATTGTGATCTTTCCTACTTTTAAAGACGCCGCTCAAACTTATTCGTCTACTAATGTCATTCCACGCCATTTCTCCGCTGACAGCTCGGAACATACCACTTAGTCGAGAGCTCGTCTTCTTTCTCCCAATCCTTCGATCCTTCCCAGCCCAAACTTTGCAACATTTTTGTAACGCTACTCTTTTGTCGTAAATCACCCAGAACAAATCGAGCTGCTTTTCTTTGAAACTTTTTTCCAGTTCTTGAATCAAGTAATCCTGGGGAGGGTCCCATACACTGGAACCATACTCTAGTTGGGGTCTTACCAGAGACTTATATGCCCTCTCCTTTACATCCTTACTACAACCCCTAAACACCCTCATAACCATGTGCAGAGATCTGTATCCTTTATTTACAATCTCATTTATGTGAATACCCCAATGAAGATCTTTCCTTATATTAACACCTAGACAATGATCCCCAAAAGGAACTTTCACCCCATCAACGCAGTAATTAAAAGTGAGAGGACTTTTCCTATTTGTGAAACTGACAACCTGACTTTGCAAAGAAAGTAAGCGAGCTTGGAGTTTTAGGTCACTGTTGGAATCGGAATCATAACTATGGGAGAGGTATTTCCTTTACACGAAATCCTAAATACAGGACGCAACTTTTCCAAAATTCCACGCGTATTGGCTGAGATTCTAATCACGCACACTGGTAGAAATCTAGCGAGATGTCATTTGTGCTTTACACCTAATTCGGACTCCACTCATTCGCGCTGACTCATGAAAAACGATATAGCCTACAATAGAATATTTCTACCGATAAAGTTGACTACGCGGTTCCTATTTTCACACCACGCAAATGCTGGGGCCACGCTCGCTTATTTCTCACTACCAGCCTTTTACTCTACCATCGTCACCATAAGACCTATCTGTGTCGGTGCGACGTAAAGCAAATTAAAAATAAGAGTGGACTTCTTTTCGGCCTTCAAATAATATCCGACTAACCCTGTCGGTTATAAACCCACGATCATGGATCTTGATGCGACACTCTACCACAGATCCACGTAAAGAGGTGCACAGTACAGTAATGGTAGTAATAATCGTAAAAACATTGTAAATAGTAACGTAATACTGTATTAATAAAAGAGGTTCATCCGAGTCCTTGGTAGTTTATTTATTTATTTAATTTATTTATTTATTTATTTATTTATTTATTTATTTATTTATTTATTTATTTATTTATCGAGTGGTGAAGTTAGGGCTCTTAGCCCTCTCTTACACTTAACCACATACCAGTTTTAGATTTTTACAGCATTAATTTAAAATATCATGATAATCAATTACAATTAGCGAGATAAGACGAGTAAATTACATAAGGAGTAACACCAGTACAATTAATTAAGATTAATTTGATTTTAAAAAGTATAGGATAAATAGTGTATATACAGTACAATAACAGAAAAATATCAAATATTACGTAGTTGATACTTGGAACAAGTGAACGTTGCTCTAAAAGCGTGTAAGTGAAGTCAGATGGTATAATATTATTAATGTTTTTCATTTACATTGTAACTGTGACTGACTTGATTACACAAATAAAATAATAATATTAACAATAATAAAATGTTAAACACAGTAAAAGGAAGCTTACGGTTCAAACAAAACATCGCAGCACAAAACGTAAACAAACAGGTTAGGAAACATGACAACTACAAAATGGATGTAGAAAGCGGCATGAAACCCTGAGAGGTAATAGAACGTAGCCTTTTTGCGAAGAAAAAAATGTAGAGGGTAATTGTCCTTGGATTACACACCTTTATTTTAAGAAAAAGGAAACAAATCAAAACTCATAATAGGAAGATCTTTAAAAGGAAATTTAGGATTTAACCACATCTGCAGACATGTGCCGTGCACTAAAAGAAATTTAATCATAGGATTTAAATCTAGAAACGCTATTCAGCGATACATGTGAATTAAAATGAGGGCTAATCCCAGTCTACACCCAAGTGGAAATAAAAACCGAACACAGAGGTACAGAAAACTTGCATCACCATCTAAAACACTTCAGGTAATGTGCACAGATTTTCAGTACTTGTGTAAGGTGACACAGAAATACGGGAAGGCAAACCCGAGTTAGAAAGTTAAGAAGAAAAGGTATTGCCTCCGAAACAAAGGTACAAGATCTTAGCTGAAAAGCTAAGTCATTACGACAAATTTATGTGAAACTCGAGGATAAACTCCTGGGTAAGAAAAGGAATTATTAAATTTAAATGAAGTTGAAAACCGAAATACACGTAGAAACAGTGCTAACACTGAGACCAGGTTTTCCCACGAGAGGACCGAAGGAGAAGCACGGCCAGATGGTCAGATGATCAAAGACACAGATCCTACTTCGCTCCCACAAAAGGAGCGGGCTAACATCCAGAAACAGGAAATGGTGCAACCACCAAAGAGAACCAATGAGAATTTACCTTCGACTTTCACATTCACCCATTACATTAACTCTTATTTTTTCCAATCAAAAGTCTCTTTGTTCTTGCTGACACAGTGATAAATGTTTGAGAAAAGTCTTTGTTTACGCGACAGGAAACGCGCTTCCAGAACTCCACGTGTAGGTAGACGCCGTTTCTCAAATTTTGACAACAACAACAAAATTAAAATTCACAGATAAATGATAATTTTGATACAATACATAAAAAGGGTCCGCCTCTGTGGTGTAGTGGTTAGCGTGATTAGCTGCCACCCCCAGAGGTCCGGGTTCGATTCCCGGCTCTGCCACGAAATTTGAAAAAGTGGTACGAGGGCTGGAACGGGGTCCACTCAGCCTCGGGAGGTCAACTGAGTAGAGGTGGGTTCGATTCCCACCTCAGCCATCCTCGAAGTGGTTTTCCGTGGTTTCCCACTTCACCTCCAGGCGAATGCCCGGATGGTACCTAACTTGAGGCCACGGCCGCTTCCTTCCCTCATCCTTGACTATCCCTTCCAATCTTCCCCTCCCCCTACAAGGCCCCTGTTCCCCATAGCAGGTGAGGCCGCCTGGGCGAGGTACTGGTCATACTCCCCAGTTGTATCCCCGACCAAGAGTCTGAAGCTCCAGGACACTGCCCTTGAGGCGGTAGAGGTGGAATCCCTCGCTGAGTCCGAGGGAAAAGCCGAACCTGGAGGGTAAACAGATGATGATGATGATGACATAAAAATGAGTTTCTAAAACAGAATTCTTCCAAGTCCAAAGGTCCAAACAAAATAAAATCTTATACAACAACAAAAAATAAAATAAAAAAATAAATAAATAAACAATGAATTAAGAAATTTCAATCAATTCCCACTGCTGTCTTTATACTGCCACATACATGTTTCTCTCCTTTCATTGTTATAAAACGTATTGTACGCTTGATATTTTCATGAAAACTGTTGAGGCGTTTTTCTTTATTCTGTATCCCTTTACACCAACAGTCTCTTTATCCAGTGATCTATGGAGACAGACACACTACACACTGTGTATGACCAAGTTCCCATCTTGGTCAAATGAGCTCTTCCATGCTGCAGTACAATGGAGCCCCAGCAGCACGTTCTTGCAAACAGAACGTCACGTCGTTATTGGCGGTTTACTGATCCCGTCTGTTATCGCGACATACTTCGGGCACTCGGATAATCTGAACGCGGAACCAGGCTGCACTCACGTCCAGCATATTTTTTCAAGAGATTGACATCATACTAATATAATGAGAACGTACTGTGTATGTCTGTACATTCGCTCTTGTCGCAATTTTGAGACCTTTGATAGTATACACGATGCGGAGACCATTTCCACCAAGTTCTGTCTGTCATTCGGTTTGAGTCGAGTGGAGGCAAAAACTGCCAATCAATTTTAAATCAAATTTGCCAGTATGAAAATAGAAGCATTCTGAATTTCGCTGCACTTGGTTTTATCCTAATCCATTAGATAGGAACTGAGAAATAACCTTTTAACCTCGAGAATACCTCCTTTCAAACAAAGAGAAGCAAACAATGGACCAACGACTTCCTTCGCGGGCCAACAATACCAAACGCATGTCCATTGTTGATTTATTGCTAACAATACGATAATAATAATAATAATAATAATAATAATAATAATAATAATAATAACGGCGAATGGCTTCCGAGAAGACCTCGTGAAGGTCTTTCAAGTTGACGCCATACAGGCGACCTGCACGTCTATGGTGAATTCTAATGATGAAGACGGCACACACACCCATCTCCCAAACCATTGGAATTATGCAATGAAGATTAAAATCCCCGACCCGGCCGGGAATCGACCCGGGACCGCCTAGACCAAAGGCCAAAACGCTAACCATTTAGCCATGGAGTCGAACAACAATACGGACTGTGTTCGGATTTTTTTTTCTTACTACATGGAATCAAAAGCCATACGAAGTGCCTTATTCTAGCTCTACACATGTTTTGAGACAGCAATTTTAAAAGTCTACCAATTTAGAGACACCAGTAGAGAACTTCATTGCCAATCGTAGTGTTATATGCTCACTATAAGCGATTTTCTATGAGTTGTTGGTTTCTCTACACCCCTACTCTCGTCTTTCTGAAAATATTCAACTTACATCAATAAATCAACAAAAACCAATGTTTCAACATTATTAAAAAATGTTGAACGCATTTTGATAGTTTTCAGTTCCGGGCTGGGTAGCTCAGACGGGAGAGCGTTGGCTTTCTGAGCCCAACTTGGCAGGTTCGATCCTGGCTCAGTCCGGTGGTATTTGAAGGTGCTCATATACGTCAGATTTACTGCCACGTAAAAGTAGTTAGTGGGAAGTAAAAACCAGTAACGTTATTATTATTATTATTATTTCTTGTGTTCATCAGTTTAAAAATGTCCACAAAATTAATTTTACACAAACCTCTACAACATGATATGCACATGGGTATATTATTTTGATGGTTGTATAGGCCTTGCGGAAACTCCGTGGCTCAGGCGGCAGTGCGCCGGCCTCTCACTGCTGGGTTCCGTAGTTGAAATCCCGGTCACTCCATGTAAGATTTGTGCTGGACAAAGCGGAGGTGAGACAGATTTTTCTCCAGGTACTCCGGTTTTCCCGTCATCTTTTATACCAGCAGCACTCTCCAATATCATTTCATCCGTCAGTCATTAACCATTGTCCCAGAGGAGTGCGACAGGCTTCGGCAGCCGGCACAATTCTTATCCACGCCGTTAGGTGAAGGCTTCATTCATTTCATTCCTGACTCGCTTGAGTGACTGGGAATAACCTGTGGATTTTCATTTTTTAGTCCTTGCGGGCTTAAATATGCTTACACAGTATAGAGCATTCATTGACGCCGTTCCACTCCGAATTCCAATAACGAAAGTAACGTCCCTGTGGTCACAGTCACAGTTGGCACATTGACTAAACAGACTCCATTTCCAGTCATAGTACTAAACACACATAAACACTTCCCCTTCACGGAGCGAATTTACTCGCAGGTGCGAGCTTGCATTTGGGAGGTGGTGGTCCTTATTACACCGTTGACAGCCTTTAAGCTGTTTCTCCAGGGTTTCCTATTTTCACACTGGTCAAATTCTGATGCTCTACCTTAATTAAGGCCGCTTCCTTCCCAATCCTAGCTCTTTTCCATCTTAGCGTCACCGAAAATCTACAGTATGTTAGTGCGACATTAAAATACAAGCTATTATTATTATACGGACTTAGACAAAGAAGCCCCTAAAGGAATCGACAACAATTAAGCACAATGTAAAATTTCTGTAGTTCATATATTGCGTAAAATTGCTTAATATCACACGAGATCAAGTCACGTGAAACAACGAGGGTGAGATTAGCCGTCCATTACCATGTCGTTGACGTAGTCGTTGAGAATTGGCGTGTGGTGGAATGAAGTGGGCTTGCATCTCCCATCTGTTTTCTTGTTCTGTGATCTCCAGTGAAACTAGTTACTATGTCAATAGGGTGGACTATTAACGTGCGAGTCTGATACTGCGCAGCGGGACTCAGATGCTATATTAAGCCACACAATGACTAGCAGCATTTCGCTACCTCGACATTTGTATTCTACGTCAACACAATTCAAGCGAGATATCTGTCATATATAAGTAGCAAGGAACAATTGCTGAGAGGAATTCAAATGAGGATACATTTTTGAATATTCATCTAACAAAGCCAAGGTGTTTCTTTGCTCTTCCTGTGAATATGTGCTATAAATATATATTTTTAAAGATACGGTGTATGTATTGAGTTTAGAATGTTCTATATTATTAGTGTAAAAAAAGTTCATATTAATAATATAGTGGACTATCTGTAAGAAAGAAGTCCAAAATTTAAAATGTCCAAAACTAAAAAACATTGTTGAAACTGATGTATTAATTATTTTACATTTCTTAAAGCTTTTGCAGTATATAGGATTGTCACATTATTTACAGTTGTGTGGAATTATGATCCTCTATGAGTGTGCAAAACATAACAAGGAGCAAAATTTTCCAGTTCTGCAAGAGGTACAAGTAAATTTAGTCGTCCTCCCGAGGCGGTGCAGTTCCTTTTTAATACATCCCATGCGGAGCTGAGTTACATGTATCATTTTAACTACATACCAGCTCTCCTGCCGTTCTTAAATCTCTGATAGTACCGGAAATCAAATTTGAGTCTCCGAGGACGGCAGCTAATAGTGCTAACAGTATTTGACTGTAGATGCACGGAACATAGATTTATCTACTTATTTAACGCATGAATTTAAATATACAATACACATACACATATTTACAAATAATCTTACCCACAATCCATAGATACTATACTATCTGTACTATATATTTATGTTCAAGCATATTGTTACTCATGTCCGCAGGTGAAACAAAGAATCCTACCAGTTTACTCCAGGTTGTGCTAAGCGAACAACAGTGAACAGGCGAACATACATTACATTTTATCTCCTGGTCGAGATACAGAAACATAGATAGGCCTAAGTCTAAAGGACACAAAATATGCAATTGTCTGCAACGCTACCATCTGCTTTTAGTCCAAAGATCACGTGTTTGACGTCTGCTTTCGATAAGGGTATTTAGACTGCAATTCTATGCCATAGGCTTGTAAGGAAAATAACTGGCTAGGCGTAGGTTATTTATTGAAGGAATTCCACACTGCACAGCAAGGGGTACTTATAGTTCGAGATAAAATTTCGAAGTAAGCCTGAACACATTCTGTCAGTTGCCGGACTTGTTTTTATCTGTGTTTGACATATTTATGTTTTTAATCACCCCTTTCTCCTCCCCACGCAGATGGAGATGTCACTTTCAAGTCTTGTACTGCTGTATAATTCTGTGCGTATAGCAATGTGCTGCTGCTGCTGCTGGTGGGGATTACGAGAACTACTTAGGGGCACCTTGATCAACAGCTGACCATGAGAAGCTAGAATATGTCTGATGTTTACATACATAATTATATTCAATCATTCTATCGCTGAATCCCTTTCTATGTTTTTGTCTGAAGCCATTATTGGAATCTAAGACCACATTCCCTACGTGTTGATCCGGCCATGTTTGTGATGTAGACAGCCGCCTAATTTCTTATCTCACTGCCCCCCCCCCTCTTAACAATTAATGTATCATCCTTCATAGTTTTGGCTCTACTCGATAAAACGACTAGTGACCGGGTATAACGCGAAAGCGGAACCCAATCAATAAATTAAGAAGGAGAATAAATAGAAGAAGAATAATCATCTTACAATGCCGTCTTCAGATGATTATTTTTTAATGTCATAACGTTCGGACAGAACTAAATGCTGATTGTTGGCTGCATTGATAGATACTGTGATACAGAGGTTTTCTTCACGATCTCATGAAATACATTTGAAAAGACGGTGTGTCATAGCAGTAAATCGGAAGAAGTAATTCAGGATATATACATTTTAACTAATACAAAATAACTCTTTACAACATGTATTTTAACCATTTTACAAATAGATTAACAATTAGAAACAAATTATTACATCAATGTTACATTTGCAAAGCAAGCTGCAGTAGGCCATCATTTTACAGCACACACATCATAATAGATACACATTGTATTGTATTGGCATAGTCTTAATTATAGCTAGTAGAATAATAATATTATACCGTACTGTACTACAGACCAAAGTGTGAAATTCTATAGTATTCCGTTACAACCTAACGAAATGGATTTGGAAAGACAGTAGACAAATATAATTTCACAAATAGGCCTCTATTACGCAATATCAATAGCTCACAGAAATACCGCATTTTACATCCGTAAATTCATGTCCTTGTCGAGGTGGTGCATTTCTTTTCAAGCACATTCCTAATGGAAATGAGATGCATGCACCGTTTTAACCACATACCACCCCTCATGCCAATCTTAAGTTTCTGGCAGTGTTCGGATTCAAGCCCGGACCCCGAGGAAGGCAGCTAGTAGCACCAACCGTTGTATTACAGAGGTGGACTTGATCATATCATAGCTACAGATACACAATATAAATGATCACCTATTGGCAACTTCAAGTGATTCTGAAATTTTCTTCTCATGCATAAGTTTTGATAGTGTACATGCGGTTTCAATGTCAGGAATTTTAATAGGTCGAACATCAAGCCTGAGCCTTTTTTATCAGAAAAAGTTCCTGTACTCTCTTCCCCGTGTTGTAGTTATCTTTCCCTATGGTTGAGATGCGAGGTCAAGACTATTCACACGGTCAACCAGTACGCGAGGTGACATGTTCTGAGTAAAATGTATAAACAACAGCTGAAATATGGTTAAATTTCATGGAAACAATTATTCGCCTTCGTGAAATAATAACGACTGTTACCAATGTCTGCTTTAGAAAACATGGTTATGTTTAAAATTTATTAAAATTAAATTTAAAATTAATCGCCTCCCTAGCAGCATTAACCTACGCTAATATGATATCGTATTAGAAATAGACCTTTTTTTTTTTTTTTTTTGCTTTACGTCGAACCGACACAGAAATAGACCAAAGATATTTTTCTTAAGGCAGGATTGTTGAATGTGTATATGAACACTAATCTCGTTAGCACCACTACTAATACATAAATGACTACGTTGCCTCTATCGTCAAATGGTAGGATATCTAGTGAACCATTGTTTCTTTCTGATCACATTTGCAGTTATTGCTCTGTTGATATTTCCTGCAAACTGTTTTTCTTATAAATTTATTACATGACCACTTTCTGCAAGTTTAGAATAATGTGGCCAATTGTTGTTACATAAAACTCTCTGAAACCCACTGTTATTATTTGGTCCGCCATGGCAGCACGCGGTGAGACGACAGTGGATATGTGCGCGGTGAAACGCAATAACTTACAATGTTCGCCACTCGCAGAGCAGCGGTGCATTTCTCCCAGCAGCTCACGGAGCCTGTATTATCTGCGCACTTTTTTAGCGATAGATTTACACCCTAGTGCTGAATCGGTCAACCTCGGCAATTCGTACTGGCAACCTTTGGAACACAAACTATGAATCGCTTATGATCGCTGTGCGACATCTGGCGTACACTTTACGTACTCGCACTGTTGTTGTTTACACGGCAAAACGAAACTACAGAATTCGTGCTAGGAACAAGATTCGCATCGAGAAATGTTATATAATGCGTGTGTGACACAGTTGTTGGCTTAAATGAATAAGTTTTTGAAAATTCATATCGATCGATCATATTATCGATTCAGTTCAGATTTCATTTCCATTCAGTTGGCAGCATTACCGGAACCGACAGTACTCCCTCCTTACTCCTCACGCACTAACAAAAATCTATCACTAAAAAGTGTGCGGATAATAGTGTTCCATTTGAGCTGGGCATGGCATCACCATGACAACACCGCTAGAAAGAAAGGATAATCATGAAATTATCTATAAGGGTAGGTAATTCATCATCATCATCATCATCATCATCATCATCATCATCATCATCATCATCATCATCACTAGTTGGTGGATGGTTGCCTAGCTGTATTTCCCCTTAAAATAATAATCACCACCACCGCCACCACCACCACCACACTCACTAGTTGGTGAATATAATTATATCTTCCGTGTGCATAATGGTCACCGATTGTGGCCTCTTATACGACTGAAGGGACCGATTTATAGAACCAAAAGCTCTTCCGTAATGCTGGCGCAAGAAAAATGCGAAAGCTCTTTGTGGCCGAAGAACTTGGTAATCATTTCTTCTATGATTTTTTCTACGATCTCTTTTACCAGACTCGTGCCTCCGTCGCTGTTGTTCAAAATGTTGTGGGCCCTCATGGACAACGCGTCGCCATATCGGACGTTCGGGTAAGTAATTACAACGTTATCAACAGTTTTGACTCGCAAAGTTAGTACGTACGAAGAAAGACAGTGACGGGTAACAAGCTGGCAAATAATTCAAATTTAGAATATTTGAATTCGAACAATACTTTTTGGTAAGAGTACTGCCTGCACTAAGCCGAAGGAGAATAATAGTCGACGTTCTGTGTTTAATATTTCTATCAATTTATCTATATATCTACCTATCTATCACGATGTATTTTAATTTATTCCAAAACTAATTGTTGAAATCAAAAATACCACAAGGTACCGGTACTCTGTGGTCTTCTTTGGTAAGAAAAGCACAACGAATGCTTTAACTAGAAGCTTTAGAGGGGAGGACATAATCAGTGTGTAAGCATGGAGGTGTTACGTGGAACCCATACTGTAAGTATGTGCAGTTACAAGATTTGCTGTAAACATTTAACTTTAGATTACTACAGACCAACATCTTTCCTAAAGAGATATCATTGTTAGTCTTAATATTCCAACATTTCATTTCCCGAGGAAATGTATGATGGTTAGGAAGGCATGGACCGCAGTTCCCACGTGAACACAAACTGTGATTATCTCCTAGTAATGTTTACAGTTACATTTTATTCAGGGAACTTAAAAATAAACAATGATTACTGTGCGATTTTCACAAAACGAAAGGAGAGTCCAAGTATTACACAATTTAAAGTATAAAGGAAAGACAACGAACAGCTCTGCAGTGGGAAGATAAACTAGTTTACAGGGGACATGGGACTAAGCTACCTATAAGAATATTAAACGGGGAAAATGTAACAGCACAGTTAACCACTCTGTCTGTAAGACGTGAGGAATTAATTGGTCATCTGAAACGTCTTGTCATATAGACACCACAAGAAATGGAATATTAAGTATGCAATGCAATAAATGTTACGGAATGTTGTTTATTGTATCGCAGAGACACACGATCTCGAAATGCTAGTTGTTTTACGTCGCACCGACACAGACAGGTCTTATGGCGACGATGGGATAGGAAAGGTCTAGAAGTGGGAAGGAAGCGGCCGTAGCCTTAATTGAGGTACAGCCCCAGCATTTGCCTGGTATGAAAATGGGAAACCACGGAAAACCATCTTCAGGGCTGCCGACAGTGGGGTTCGAACCTACTATCTCCCGAATACTGGATAATGGCCGCACTTAAGCGACTGCAGCTATCGAGCTCGGTAACCTCGAAATGTAAACTTTTACTAACTCAAACGTTTTTCTTACAATATCTAATGCAAATAAACTCTAATAATGAACAGGTTACTTTTTTGTCCCTTCTTCACTCATCCTTAATACCATGTATGACCTCCTCTGGCACTGTTCAGGTCTTTGACACGTTGCGGCATGCTTGCGATCAGTAAACTGATGTCATTTTAAGGAACAAGGTCCCATTCCATCCGGGCAACTCTAATGAATTACAGTCGCTCGCGTAAGTATTCGTCCATGTGTCCTTTTCATATACTGAACACCAAAACTGCATTACAAGGCTTCGGATACGTTCAGAAACAAATACGCAGTGAATATGCAATATATATATATACTATAATACCGGCAGAATATACCTATTGCACGACAGTACTCTTTAATAATAAAGAATGAGTGTTGTTGGGCTAGGAAATGGCGACGCAAAAGTATTCGTCCGCCTTGTGCATTATCTTGTGTAACAAACACAGCATTGAGGAAGGGGGACACATCACCAAGCTCAGTCCCTCAGTGATACGGACAGTGTCGGTGAGACAACATCTAGTGCATGCCCCGAGTACGATGGGAAAAATAAGGAAACGAACTGTTGTTGAACGAATTATCCAACTCCACATACTTGGTAATTCGTGAAGAGTAATTGCTGAAAAACAGGAATACCGCGAACTACAGTCGCAAGTATCATTCAATGATACAAGACCAGTGCAACTTAATCAATGGAGCAAGAACTGGGCGGTCAAGGAAGATGACAACACGCGAAGAGCGAAGCATAATATGTACCGTCCAGAAAAATCCCCATGTGTCTCGACCTGTGCTTCGAACAGAAGTACAAACCTCCACTGGGAAGAACATCAGCACCGACACCGTACGACGTGTGTTACACAGAGCTGGTTTGCAGGGGCGTACAAGCCGGAAGAAGCCCTGGATAAGTGAGGTGAACCATAAGAAGAGGCTGGCGTTCGCCAAACAGTACGTTATGAAGCCACCAGCATTATGGAAACGCTTGTTGTTTTGCGGACGAGGGCAAATTCTGTTTATTCATTTGCTCTGGAAAGCGACGTGTATGGAGAAAGAAGAACGCCGAGCTCCAAAGTCAAAATCTGCAACCAACCGCAAAATATAGAGGAGGTTCCATAATGGTGTGCGGATGTATGTCGGTGGCTGGGGTATCCAACTGCCATATAATACCTGAACGGATAGATAAGATGGTATATTTGAGTATATTAAAGCAACAATTAACACCCAGCGTGGAAAAATTAGGTCTTAGTTGTGGGTACTTCTTCCAGCAAGATAATGACCCTAAGCACACTGCTCGTGTTGTTAGGGAATGGCTACTCTACAATTCACCTCATGTGCTGCAGACACCACCCCACTCCCCAGACTTAAACCCCATACATCATTTATGGGCGGAATTAAAATGTACACTGAGCAAGCAGCGTATTCCAAATAAAAAGGCTCTGAAGCAATACTTCATGGAAGAATGGTACGAAATAGGCCCGGAAGTGACAGAAAAACTGGTGACATCCATGCCGAAAAGCCTTCAAGCCGTGATTGGTTCCAAAGGACGTTCGACACACTACTGATATTTAGAAAACGACTGAACATTCCTTAACTTCTTATTGTGGACGAATACTTTTGCAACGTGACTTTTCTGCAAGCAATGTGATTGTTTTTTATTTGTTCCAAATGCCAGTGCTTAGGGTGCTATAAATTATGTCCTCAGATGTTCAGATGGCAAATAAAACATAAGATTACTTGTTTGCAATTAACTTCTTTATTATATTGGTGCTACTGGCTATTGTCCTCACATGAAGAGCGCGGACGAATAATTTTGCGAGCGGCTTTACCTGTGCGTATATTGTGCTCTCTACCTCTTACAACGCCCGCCTGGGAGTGTCTGTGGATGTTCTGGATGAACAAACACAGCTGTTTTCAATCTGTATCATGTATGCTTAATGCAGTTCATGTCTGGTGAATTAAAGGGTCAAATCATGTGGTTGATACCCGCCTCTCTCATGAAGTTCTCCACTGACGCACCTCGATTGTCTTCGACTTAAATGAATTCAGCACCATATTCGTCACCAAAGAGATGTAAAGATGTCGCAGAATTTCATCGGTATGCCACTGAGCAGTTAACGTCCATCGAATTGGTATCAAAGGTGTACGATTGCCACGCAGAAGCCAAGACCAAAAATTACACCACCACCTCCAAACACACGCAACTCTTGAATATGCTTCCCACGGCGTCCGCACCTTTCGTTATCGTGCATCTGGCCTAAGTAATATCAGTGTTTCATCTGCAAACATGACATTGCACCATTCAACTCCTAGTAAGATGTTGGATGGCCCATCTTCTGCTCTCTACACCGTAAAGATTCTCTAGTGGGATACGTCGAATCGGTCGAAATTATCTTAACTGAGCATTATGCAGCCGATTGCGTACAGTTTGTGCAGATACATACACAGGCCACGACTGCCCCCAAGAAGTCATCTAGTAATTGTTGAGCAGTTGAAGATGGTCTCCTCTGTGCTGTTATGCGGATATATCGATGTTGAAATGGCGTTGTCACTTGTCAGTTACATCACTGGTCTCACGGTACCTTATACACGTTTTTTGGTCATTCCTATGATGCATGATACTGCTGCTTGTGTATGTGTCCCCTGAATCAGTGCCACAAATCTGTTTTTTTTTTAAATATGCTTTACGTCACACCGACACCGATAGGTCTTATGGCGACGATGGGATAGGAGAGGGCTAGGAGTGGGAAGGAAGTGGCCGTCGCCTTAATTAAGGTACATTCCCAACATTTTCCTATTTTGAAAATGGGAAACCACGGAAAACCACCTTCAGGGCTGCCGACAGTGAGGTTCGAACCACTATCTCCCGGATAATTCTGGTTCGGTCAAACTGGAGAAGCATTGGACATGAAACCTAAAGACTATCTTAAGCTCGTACTGCACTCTATACACGACTACCAGTCTTCACCTGAAATGGCATAGTTGACACACAGCTCAACACAGAGCGTACGCAGCGACATCTAGTGTATATACACTGTTGCCTGCCACTTCCAATGCCTGCTTGGCGGCCATGATAGTTAGGACGTCAAGTTTATAAGGCCTGACATCGTGGTTAGCCGGTTCGAGTCCCATTGGTAGAAAAAATGTCACCATTAGAATGTTGGCCGGCAGGATAGGAGAAGTGGTGGCATACAGTTATAATCACCAGACTGTGTGCCAAAATAATATATGTGTATCCAAACCTTTCCACAATTTTCATATGGACTGAGAGAATAGAACGCTGGTTCGTCCGTCAAATGGGAACTTTAAGTCTTGAGCAGACCCCTTGGTGTTATTCGACAGGAGTAAGCTATGTGTGGATATCGGGTTTCACCCTCTCCCTGCCTCATTATCATCATCATCATCCCATATCCAGGCGCGCAGGTCACCCCTGGGCTTCCGACAGAAAGACCTGCACCAGACGAACAGAAAATGTCTGCGGACACTCCCGGCACTAGAAGCTATGCTGTAAATAAATAACCACTTATAAGCGGACTACACACGTCCTAACACATAACGTGCATAAACCCACAATACTCCAAACTTTTAAAAAAATAAACAAAGCAAGCTTTATACGACTAGTAATCTAGAGGTTGAAGGTCGAAGGTTGAGGAAATGAGAAAATATATTCACAGACTTCGAGAAATGTTCACTAAATCTAAAGGCTTAATTTAGAGAAAGTATATGACCGCACACTAGTGTGTTCTACTTGACAAAAGGCGAATAAAATACTTATTGCAAACATAAATACTTTACATAAGCTTTACCCGACTAATAAACTGAAGGTATGAATCTCTTGAAAATAGAAGATAGCCATTCTGTCGACATGGATCTCAGTTTCAGTGAGTAAGCCCTACCTGTCCATAAAGAGCTATTTCGAACGTAGCAGAGTAATGAACTAAACGAAGGCCATTTTGAATTTAGTGTCATGCGTAGAAACTCCCAGCTCGATAGCTGCAGTCGCTTAAGTGCGGCCAGTATCCAGTATTCGGGAGATAGTAGGTTCGAACCCCACTGTCGGCAGCCCTGAAAATGGTTTTCTGTGGTTTCCTATTTTCACACCAGGCAAATGCTGGGGCTGTACCTTAATTAAGGCCACGGCCGCTTCCTTCCCACTCCTAGCCCTTTCCTCTCCCATCGTCGCCGTAAGACCTATTTGTGTCGGTGCGACGTAAAAGAACTAGCAAAAAAAAAAAAACCTCCCACGTGTCTATCTGCCTTTTACTCCTAAATGCTACGTCAGCCAACTGGAAACTTTGTTAAGGCGGTCTTAAATATCCACGTGGTGTAAATAATTTCCTTCCGTGTTCTCGTACGTTCCCTCTGTAAATCTACGAACAATGTAACCCTTTGTAAACTTTCCTCCAAACACCTTGTCCTCCGAATCTTGTGAAATTCTATGAATCAGTTCTCCGTTCACGAAAGAGAAAATCACTGGTAAAGGAATGTAATTGAAATGTATTCTCTTTTGGCATATATCACTTTACTAAATAGTTAAGAGATGTTCATCTTGAGGAAGTGTACTTGTTATCGACGTACGCTGTCCAGAAGATTAGTTGCTGTGTCATTTCCCAGCCTTGGTCCAGATTTACGATTCGCACGTGGGCTAGAGAGTGGCTGGTTAGGATCATGAAGACAATTAATAAGTTGTGTGATATGAGATGGGATTCATAAACTTGCAAAATTGAGGTTAAAGACAGTTGTCGTTTAAGTTCTGAGCACGTTTCCCTACAATCCACAAGCCATGCTCAGGCAACATTAAGGCTAAGAAATGTACATCCGATCATTACTTCCATGCTTATTTATCACGAAGTATAATTGTGGTGACGGTGATGATGATGATTATGATAATGATGATTTATTTTTTCCAGAACCACACGGACTTCATTTCGGTCAAACACGTAGTTCCATTTATGTGAAATTGTCAAAGGAAATGAAGCGTCAAAAATGTTAATTTCCTGTGCGAGAGTTGCTGTGTATATGGGTACTGAAGCTGACGATAGCACCGGACACATGCCAAGCCTACAGAGTAATATTCTCTGGCACGTACAAGCATCCAGACAGTGATACAACCTTCAAAAGATTCGTCATTTGTCGGGCGCTTTGTTGATCATTGTGTCACAGCTTAGTTCACTTTTCCTGACGCTTACTTCTCTTTGAGTTATAGCATACAGTCAGATGATCAGTCTTTTATATTCTCCGGGAGATAGTAAGACATTACATAGTATAATTAATTTTATAAACATTATTGGGGGAATGTGACATGTTGCACATTCATGTTGTTTTACAGACGAAATCGCTCCGTATCGGAAAATTCTAATTTTGCTATCACTTTATGTTTTTATATGAGATATTGAAACATGTCACCAAGACTATGTAAATTTCAGAGGCGATTGAAAGAATAGTTCCCCCGGGGACTTTCAACTCGGGAGCGTGAAGTGGTGCTCGAGATAAATCTGACATTGCTTCCACTTACATGTGCCGCGCTCTAGCTTTCATCTTTCCTCTCTGTTCTTCCTTAGTGAAATCTTCTCTTCATACTTTGGGAGTTTCATCTCCCGCCCTTCATAGTCCTTCCATTTGTCTATAGCTTTATTCTTAGAAGGGCCAGAATTGTTATATTTTCGCGAAGGCGAGCGCCCACTAGAAATTTTTTTTTTTGCTGGGGGCTTTACGTCGCACCGACACAGATAGGTCTTATGGCGACGATGGGATAGGAAAGGCCTAGGAGTTGGAAGGAAGCGGCCGTGGCCTTAATTAAGGTACAGCCCCAGCATTTGCCTGGTGTGAAAATGGGAAACCACGGAAAACCATCTTCAGGGCTGCCGATAGTGGGATTCGAACCTACTATCTTCCGGATGCAAGCTCACAGCCGCGCGCCTCTACGCGCACGGCCAACTCGCCCGGTCCACTAGAAAATGTAAGGCATTGAGTTAATATTAATCCATTGAACTGTAAGACAGTTTTATTTAAAACAATATAGGTATCACTATTTTTATGCGATAATATTCGTTGCTACTAATATGATTATGGTTAAAGTAGAAATTATTTTAATTGTCTTTGTGGATCAACTTCAAGAGAGTTTAAGTTTTATTTTTTTTAAGTACAGTGACTAAAGGAAGGTGGCTAACTCTGTATAGTACTTAAAGAAGAGCAGTTTTCAAGACTGACTCTTGAAAAGAAAGAAATATTTAGGTAGACCGACTTCCAAATTTTTAACAGAAAAATAGACAGAAAAATCGCAGTAAGGCTTAGTAGACTAATTATTCATGTCAGTATTGTGAGGTTAATCACTATTTTTTCCGTGTATTCAAGACGTGACGTAAAGAAATTCGACTAAATGCAATTTCTAGTTATGATCTGATTATTGATACCTCAGGGACCAAAATCACTTTGCCACCTCAGCAAATTGTCGACGCTGCCCTCAACACAATAATCTTCACCACAACCACTTTAAGAAAGACTGCCTCCCTCTTAGAGCTTCCCTATTCATCTTCTGTTCCTCTCTCCATAGATACAAACACACGCCACTTCGCATGTGTATCATTACACTTTTATCGTACTTTTAGCAAGAAAAATGAAAATGAAAACCTGCAACCTGTTTTCTAGTCAGTGACCGGGTCAGGAATGTAATGAATGAATCATATATAGGCTATTATTACGATGGGGTCGCCACTCCCAAAGTCATATATTAATGAATGATAGATGCTACGAAATGAGAATGGAGAGTGTTGCTGGAATGAAAGATGACAGGGAAAACCGGAGTACCCGGAGAAAAACCTGTCCCACCTCCGCTTTGTCCAGCACAAATCTCACATGGAATGACCGGGATTTGAACCACGGTATCCAGCGGTGAGAGGCCGACGCGCTGCCGTCTGAGCCACGGAGACTACACTTTTAGCAAGAAGAGCAACTAAACTGTCATCAGATGGCTTCACTCTTAGAGTTCCACTCAGCAAAATAACGATACCGCTATTATGGGTAGTATTAACAAAAAGGAGGAGGGCAATAAATACTTCGGGTTAATTAAATAAGCAATACAAAAATTAAATGGCGTATGGGTTTTAGTGCCGGGAGTGTCCGAGGACAAGTTCAGCTCGCCAGGTGCAGTTCATTTGATTGGACTCCCGTAGGCGACTGCGCGTCGTGATGAGGATGAAATGATGTTGAAAACGACACCTACACCCAGCCCCCGTGCCAGCGAAATTAACCAATAATGGTTAAAATTCCAGACGATGCGGGGAATCGAACCCGTGACCCCTATGGCCAAAGGCCACCACGCTAACCATTTAGCTATGGAGCCGGACAAATAAGCAATAACACACAGTAACGTAAAAGTAATGCCTTAAACAGGCTTGATTAACTGGACGGGACCGTATGTGACGAACTCGAAGATCAGGATGACTGTCACACAATGTCGGGCTGACAGGAGCGGCTGACGGTTTTACAAAGTAATTCTCCCTTTCCCACTACGTCTCGCCCAGCTCTAGGGCGTGTCTGTTTGGACCGAACAGAGTAGGCTGCGGCTGAGCAGAGCCTTGCAGTTCCGCATTCGGGAGATGGAGGGGCCGGTCCCCACTGCCGGCTGTCCTGAGAATAGTTTTCTGTGCTTTACCATTCTCCTGCAGTTAGACGAATGCCGGGACAGATCATTTTAAAAGCCACGGCCACCATCCCCTCAGCTTGTCCTCACCTCAAATCACCGCTTCAAATTTCTTTGGTCTCAGACTGTGCGTAACCGTCTAGAAGACCCGCCGTACCCCTTCAGGATTCGAAATGTACAATTTTAGCAGCAGAAGTAGTAGTAGTAGTTGTTGTTGTTTTTATATATGATGTCTGAAACAGGAGTTAGATGACGGAAAATAATTGTTAGTTCACATTATTTCGATTCCACTGATATTAAAGGAAATGTTGGCAATCATTTTGTTCTCTTTGTGTTCATGCCGTTCTCTAAAACACTCGTTCCTTTAGCACTAATCACGAAATGAGAAGCTAAGATCCTAATCGCTCGTAACTTTAACTTAAGTACCAATTTTCGTGAAATTCCACCCAGCCGCTTTCCCTTGATGCTGTACTGGCAAACAAATAAACGAACATCTCTTTCTCTCTCTCTCTAGTTTTCATTATTTAGACTGGTTTGTTGCAACTTTTCATTCCTGTCGTCTCTAAGCTAGTCGTTTCACGTTTACATGTGTTTTTTATGCAGTTGGTATCTCTCTTAATTCTGTCCATGAAAATTAGGATTTTAGGAACCTTTTCTGAACTTCCCATGATATGCCTCTGAATGTTAATAAGGATTTCTTTTTTAGCGAATGTGATTTTTTTCTTGGTTATTCGTGATCTTATTTCTGTTGAGGATCTTTCATCTCATGTGATTTGTTATCCGAGGTAAACAAATTCTTTTACTGTATCCAGAGCTTGATTTCCTAATTGTATCATTGCCTGCCTTTCACTTCTTTTCGCACATATCAGTATCTTAGTCTTCTTCCTGTTAATTTTCATGTTATGAACATGAAAATCCACAGCCTGTCATTCGACCAGGTCAGGAATGGAATGAGTGAAGGCCCCATCTACCGACGGGCATAGGAATTGTGCCAGCCGGCTACCGGAGCCTGTCGCACTCCTCTGGAGCAATGATTAATGTCCGACAGATGAAATGAAAGATGCTGGAGAGTGTTGCTGGAATGAAAGATAACAGGGAAAACCGAAGTACCCGGAGAGAAACTCGTTCCGCCTCCACTTTGTCACATGGAGTGACCGAGATTTGAACCATGAAACCCAGCGGTGAGAGACCGGCATTCTTCCTCCTGAGCCACGGAGGCTAGAATTTTCATGTTAAAGGTTTCCAAATGTTTTCGATATACAGCAGTAAATTTTGAAGTTCTTTCTCACTCTCCACTTATGGATATTTACTCCGATGTCGGTAGTTTAATTTATAAGATACATCACACGGATTCCCAGTAATCACTTTTACCGAGCTCGATAGCTGCAGTCGCTTAAGTGCGGCCAGTATCCAGTAATCGGGAGATAGTGGGTTCGAGCCCCACTGTCGGCAGCCCTGAAGATGATTTTCCGTGGTTTCCCATTTTCACACCAGGCAAATGCCGGGGCTGTACCTTAATTGAGGCCACGGCCGTTTCCTTCCAATTCCTAGGCCTTTCCTATCCCATCGTCGCCATAAGACATATCTGTGTCGGTGCGACGTAAAGCAAATAGCAAAAAAAATGTAATCACTTTTTATACTTCTGAAATCCCAATTTTCTAGTTATTTCGAGGACGAATTCAATCATTTACAAAGTCTTGGTTGTTTGTTTCTTCCCTTCAAATACATTTATATGACCCGAAGAAATTCAAAAATTTAAACAATGTGTCACACAGAGCGCTTTATGTAATAGTAATTATATTTATTCCACTTGGAACGTCGTATTCCTTGTTCACGGGCTTTATACTGTTTTTACAACCCGAATCCGATAACAAGCTGACCGCTTACCTGTCGTCGGACACAAAGTTTACTGATCTAATCCTATGTGTCTCAACCAACTTACATCACACGTGCCTTCATGATCTCTATCTTGTTTTTTTAAATTAATTTCCAATTCCTCGTTGATCTCTCCAGCCTCCACACGAGCACACACCTCTCAAGTTAAAACGATAAGTTAATAGAAAAAATATTCCTTGAAAATATTTCGTACCGTTATTTTAGCCCCTTCCACGAACATATTCAAATCTCGGCTCTTCCGTGGAAGATATAAAATCCAGGGTTAAAATGGGAAGAAGGTACACTCAGACCCGTGAGGATAAATGCAAATATTGCGCAGCTGTAAGCTTGCATTTGGGATATTGTGGGTTCAAACCGAACTGTCCGCAGCCCTGAAGGTTGTCTTCCGTGTTTTCCCATTTTCAGACAAGGCAAATGCTGTGGCTGTACATCAATTAATTAATTAAGGTCTTGTATGCTTCTTTCCCATTCTTACGTTGCCAAAAACCTTCGATGTGTTAGTGCGACGTTACTTCACTAGAAAAGAAAGTTATATTTCTTTGTAAAAACAAACATAACTTATTGTTACTTCATATTATTTCTTCCGCTTGTTTGGTGACATGTAGATATATATCTCAATAATAAATTATTGACATAATAAATTGATGACTTCAGTTTTATTTAAAGGACATTCATTCTAAACATGTTTTAAAAAATGTACCCTTTATATGTGATATTTTGGTTCTTAAAGAAATGATCAGTTTAATTATTCCATATGTGAAATATCGAGTCTGGCCCTTGGGCTGAATGGCCTGCGTAGTGGTCTTCGGTTCAGAGGACCCTGGGTTCCGTTACTGGCTCGGCTGAGAACTTTAATTGCGTATGGTCAGTTTCTTTGGCTTGCGGACTAGGTATTTGTGTTCGTCTTAATACACATCTTCATTTACATTCTACCAACCATCACAGATACACGCGATAGTGAATACATCCCCTCATATAGGGTTGATATTAGGAAGGGCATCCGGCCTTAACACTCGACTTACCGGGCGAGTTGGCCGCGTGGTTAGGAGCTCGCAGCTGTGAGCTTGCATCCGGGAGATAGTGGGTTCGAACCCCACTGTCGGCAGCCCTGAATATGGTTTTCCGTGGTTTCCCATTTTCACACCAGGCAAATGTACCTTGATAAAGGCCACGGCCGCTTCCTTCCCATTCCTAGGCCTTTCCTGTCTCATCGTCGCCATAAGACCTATCTGTGTCGGTGCGACGTATACCAAATAGCAAAAAAAGAGAAAAAACGCTCGACATATCCACACTACTGTCGACCTCTGATAAATGGGAAACTGGCCTGGAAGGAAGAAGATCGAGTGAACAATAACTTATATTTCAAATTTCAAAAATGATATTTTGTCTTTCCTGAAAAGTTTAAGACTTACAGTTACGTTGGTTTCATACTAAGCCCTATGATTATTATCTTTAAAGCCATATAAATAAGAAGCTGAGTGTAGTGGAACAAACTTGGACGAGATCCAGACTACGACCTGATGCGTTCTCCGCAAAATATGGTGGTCGTCATCCGAATGCAGGCTGTAAAGCAAACTCCGCTCATTGACTTGCATCGAAGACTCCAGGGTGCTGTGAACCATCATACTGGTATAGACTGTGTATTCACCAAGTAAACTTCGGGAAGAATAAATACGAAACATTTCTCGTTCTTATATATGCGATATGAATTCACATATCTTTGTGGGATTTTATTTTTCTGGTGGTAAATTTACTGTAGTAACTAAAGAGATCACAGTCAACAACTACACGCAAACAACATGTCTGTAAAACTTGTGAAGTAAGCTAAGCTAGTGTCTATAAGGCATTGTGTATTTATAGTTAATTGATATTGTGATTGGGAGAAGCGGGATGTGTAATGAGAAGAACCACACCAACATATTGTCTAGGACTGAACCAGGAAGGAATCTTATTAATTTCTTTACCTAATTAATCAATAGCGATCGTCATTACCACTCCTTAAATACCTCCTTATGTATAAACAGAAAAATCGGTCGGTTTAGTTTCATCATCGTTTTAATAATATAATTTTGGTGATCATAAGTTATTATTTTTAAAAGTCATCAACATCTTCTTAGCGTCTTTCCCGCATTGGCGCAGGGTCCGCTGTTCGGCTCGCCGATCTCCAGTTCATTCTAGACATTTTACGTAATCAGTTTGGTCCCATATTTACGGAAAAACCGAAAAGTGGTTTGTCCACAATAATAATTGCATATTCAATTTATATGTAGAGTGCCAAGTGCTGTGACATCATGAAGTTTAAGTAATATTTTGTCATTGCCGCGCCCTCAACATTTGAAAACATTATCACTTCTTTTGAAATATCTCCTTTATCAGAAAATGCGAGTACACATTTCTTTAAGCACGCTGTTCAAGATTCTGAGTTCGAAAAATTTGTAAATCTTCGAAATCAACGTGTGCTGTAAAAGGATCCGTAGACTACCAAAAATAAAAAATAAAAAAATAAAAAAAAGATTGTTCGAGGTTACCGGGAATAAAGCAGATTTTTAGTTTCTTCTGCCTTTTGGTCATTTCAAAGACGTAATAAGATTTACATGGTCATAAATATCTGTCAAGAGAAGGCATAATAATAATAATAATAATAATAATAATAATAATAATAATAATAATAATAATAATAATGCCTCACAGATACCATCAGAAAGAGACGACTAAAATTCTACGGACACCTACACAGAATGGATAACAACAGGCTGACAAAGAAAATTCTAAATCTAGCTCTAACCCTGAAAATCCGCAACAATTGGTTAGCAGAAATTCATGAAGATCTACAAGAAATGGGTATTGAGGACGAAACCATTCAAGATAGAATGAAATTTAGAAGCTTAGTAAACAAACATAAATTTGCAGAGAAACCCACAAGAAAAAATACAGGCTGGACAGAAACACGCAGAAAGGAACACAGTGAAAAAATGAAGAGATATTGGGAAGAAAAGAAGAAGAAACATTGTGCAAAATAAGTTCAAACGCGCTCCACAGCTGGGCACAACGAATCAAAAAAAAAAAAATAATGCCTCAACTACCGCGCGAAGCTCTTTTATTACGATGTCATTTAATGCTGCCTGCAAGTCAATTTCAATCGGTGGAACTGAAACTCGATTGGGCGGCTTCTTGTTGAGATTTAATTTCTCGGAGCGTTAATAATTATTAATATTAATTATATTGCTTACAGATGTTTTAACATAATGCGAACTGGAGGAAGTGACTAAACCATTGCAGAAGGTTCGCTTGAAAATGAAAATCAGGATGACCAAGATAATGAGCAAAGATGGTGTCCTCCCAGTCATTGACATTCAAACTCCTATGAGCACGTGCACCTCGGACACAGGATCATGCTTGGGAAGAAAGATCAATTAGCACTGAGAACCACGGGAATTAATCTTTTCAAATGTTCGATCTCATCCTTCATTCAAGACACCCGAGCGAGTTAGCCATGCGGTTACAGTCGCAGAGCTGTGAGCTTGCATTCGGGACACAGTGGGTTCGAACCCCACTGTCGGCAGCCCTGAAGATGGCTTTCCGTGGTTTCCCATTTTCACACCAGGCAAATGCTGGGACTGTAACTTAATTAAGGCCACGGCCACTTCCTTCCAACTCCTAGCTTTCCAACTCGTCGTCGCTATAAGACCTTTCTGTGTCGGTGCGACGTAAAGCCAATTGTAAAATATTAATACTAATAATACAGTAATTAGACCTGAAATGGTGAAGTATAGTGGGAAGGCAGGGATGAAATGGCTTCACAGAGTAGTAGGTAAGATTAGCATGGAGTGTTGGTAAGGTACCTTCAGATTGGACAAAGGCAGTAATTGCACCTATCTATAAGCAACGGAACAGGAAGGACTGCAACAACTATGAGGTATCACATTGATTAGTATACCAGGTAAAGTATTCACTGGCATCTTGGAAGGGAGGGTGCGATCAGTCGTTGAGAGGAAGTTGGATAAAAACCAATGTGGTTTCAGACCACAGAGGGGCTGTCAGGATCAGATTTTCAGTATGCGCCAGGTAACTGAGAAATGTTACGAGAGGAATAGACAGTCATGTTTATGTTTCGCAGATCTAGAGTGCTTTACGGGAGCGAAAGCTGGGTGGACTCAGGATATCTTATTTATAGGTTAGAAGTAACAGGCATGAAAGTAGCGAGAATGATTGCTGGTACAAACAGGTGGGAACAATGGCAGGAGGGTACTCGGAATGCGGAGATAAAGGCTAAGTTAGGAATGAACTCGATGGATGAAGCTGTACGCATAAACCAACTTCGGTAGTGGGGTCATGTGAGGCGAATGGAGGAGGATAGGTTAGCTAGGAGTATAAAGGACTCTGTTATGGAGGGTAAGAGAAGTAGAGGGAGACCAAGACGGCGATGGTTAGACTCAGTTTCTATCGATTTACAGATACGAGGTATAGAACTAAATGAGGCCACAGCACTAGTTGCAAATAGAGGATTGTGGCGACGTTTAGTAAATTCACAGAGGCTTGCAGACTGAACGCTGAAAGTCATAACGATCTATAATGATAATGTATAATAATAATAATAATAATAATAATAATAATAATAATAATAATAACAGGCAGAAGCATCCTATTCAACCTCAAGAGGAGGTATTATTCAATACTAGTTTCCTCTCAGTCACTATATACCTTGGCTGGCGAGACGTAATATTTACAGTGCCCTATGTCTTATATTATGAGTTAGAATAAAATTGTTACTTTCATTGACCTCTCTCAATCTTGTCCTTGGCTTTCACAATATAAAAGAGACAGGAATGAGTTATACTAGTAACGCCATTCCTTATGCAGCCGGTCTCTTTTATGAATCATGTAAAAAATGTTACTCAAGATGTCAGTTAGTGCATTTCAGTTGGCCTTGGCGGACTGGTGATTTATGTAACAGAAACTTCTGGCTCGGTGAGGAAAGCAACGGGAATCTACCTCACTTCTTATTTCCTTACGGGCCGATGACCTTAGGTGTTAGGCCCCTTTAAACAACAATCATCATCATCATCATCTCCCTAGTACGCCTGTTCAGTGATTTCTAGGTCATCTGCGACAGCTTATAGCAAAGCTGTTGAGGTTCAAACCAGCCTTTGGCCTGAATACTCAATATATGGCATCGGTCACTACTTGCGATCTAGAAACAGTCGTGCTGACTTGACATAACGCCTACAAACTACGAGTTACGCTGTGGCCCATGGTGCGAAGCGTGCTTAGAGTGGCACTTCGAGGCAGAATACCCAACAGGCAGATAAAGGATGGAAGTCGATGAACCGAACTACAGGGTTTACATCTGAATTGGCTCCCAGAATAAAGTATAAAATATTGCGCCCGAGTTGGCTCCCAAGAGGAGCAATCGCGTCTGAATTGGCCGCAAAGGACTGCATTCATATTTTCCTTCCCTGTTTAACTGTTTAATTGCTTACCTGACGCTGGGCTGGTTAAAAATGTTACTACAATTGTGCAGTACTTCAGCCATTACCTTCGTCTTTTTTAGTTCTTTTTTTGTTTCTGCATTCCTTTTTTTAAAATGCTATTTATTCGGGGCGTCGACCTAGAAAGATCTTTTGCCCCTACTTTGCATGTATTTGGAAATTGCGGAAGTGTAAAGTGTTGAATGTAGAGAAAGGAACATTAAGGACGACACAAACACCCAGTCCCCAAGCCAAGGACATTAATCACGTACAATTAAAAACCCCTGACCCGGCCAGGAATCGAACCCGGGGCCGGTGGCTGACAGGCAGACGCGTTTCCCCCTACACCGCGGGGTCGGACTGTATTGCTTCTTTCTGTTACATGATTTAATATATCGCTAACATACAATATTTCGGCAGTATTCACGTATGTTCGTATGCTGTTTATGAATTTTCTACATATTTTGGGAAAACAACGTAAAACTCACTTCAACAGAAGAAGAATAAGAAGAAGGAGGGTCGTATTATTATTATTATTATTATTATTATTATTATTATTATTATTATTATTATTTACATTTTCAAAAAACTCCAGTGACTCAAAAAGTATTACGGTAGCCTTCCAGTTGGACAAACTGAGGTTGAATACCCAGTAGCATCTAGGTTTCGTATCATGGAGATTTAACCTGCCTTCGTGGAGATTGCTGAATACGTGTTCACATTATACCTTCCTCTTGAAATTATCTTCTACTACTATACACATGAGGAGTTAGAGTGGTAGCAATATACAGGGACCAAGTCCTTTCCTATTATTGGTCAATAGGTCAATATAGGAATATTTCTCTCTCGTAAAGCCAATAGAAGCCTCAGATTATATTGCGAATATTTCATAGCTGTATTGGGGGTCTCCTCCAGCAAGCGAAATCGATCTTTTTCTTTCTCTAGAGAATTTTAAAAGAAAGACGATGGGTAGAAAGGGGAAGGAGGAGGCCGTAAACGATATGTGATGGAAACTGAAGTGCTTTTCCTGCTGCGGCTGACCTTTTCAAAGCGAAATATCAGAGCTCTCTCAGTACTGATCTGTTTTTATTCTCGCTGCTGATGAGCTGAATGAAATCACGACTCTCAACCAAGTCATTCCATTTTCAATTCCGGCCACCATAACTATTCGAGTTGATTAAAAAAACGAAATTCGGAGGTATGGTCCCGTTTCAGGTTAGAGATGGATGTTCTTCCACACTCGTAGGTAAATACTGAAATATTACCCTTCTCTCTGTCAAGGTCGTTAGTAGTTAAAAACCAACAGTTAGAATTCTTACTCTTATTAATAACGATGCCCGGCTCCTTGGATGAATAGAGTACTGGCCTTCGATTCAGAGGGCCCTGCGTTCGAATCCCGGCCGGGCCGAGGGTTTAAAATGTGTATGGTTAATTCCTTTGGCTCGGAGACTGGGTGCTTGTGTTTATCTTGATACATTTCACTTCATCTATACACAACACATCACACTACAAAATACCACAATAACATGAAATAGCGAATCAGAATGCTGCATTTTTCTTTAAAAATGTAAAAATATACGGCACGAAATATTTATGCTCTTAAAGACACTCTACATATCTACAAGCCAGGAGCTTTCGTCAGAATGGTTTACGATGTCAATCGGTTCAGCCGTTCTTTCAATCTCGCGGTAACAACAATCAGCCTATTGTTTTAAATACTGTATATACAGTTTTACCAGAAATTTTTGGGACACACTATAATTCGAACATCGGTGATTCTGCCGCTACATTGTTAGGTTAAACAACAATGTTTAAGATGTTAACAATGGGAAACGAGTATGTGTTTCGTCGAAACTATGCGGTTCTACGACGATGGGTACTCCTAGAAAACTTGATAGATTTTTAAGCAAGATCATATTTTGACTTTTTGGCAATAAAATGCAAAATAACTGAATAACTAACTGTAGGCTATAGCAATTTTGATTTATTCCAGGATTGTTTCTTACGTTTTATATTTTAAATTAGCAAGGATGAAATGTGAGCTGAAAAAATATTTCCCAAATGGACGAGCATTTCCTGAGTTTTTTCTCTAGATAAGGGTGGGGGAAATCATGGTATAAGTTGTCTGATATAACTTTCGATTGAAAGCACCTGCATCTGAGAGCTGGTTCGAGGTCCACTCAGCCTCCGTGATTACAATAAAGAACTATCTGACGGTGAGATAGCGGCCCCGGTCTAGAAATCCAAGAATAACGGCCGAGAAGATTCGTCGTGCCTAGCTCACGACACCTCGTAATCTGCAGGCCTTCGGACTGAGCAGTGGTCGCTTGGTAGGCCAAGGCCCTTTTGGGCTATAGCGCCGTGGGGTTTGTTTTTCTTTGTTTTGTAGTTTGAAATAAATAGAAATAGATGCCTAAGTGCTGTACATGACAAAACCATTGAGAAACAGCTCTTTTAAGGTCGACAAGTATGATTCCTAAATATGCAAACAGAACCTCTGAGTTCAGTTGAAGTACAGGAACTGATGCAATAAAAGCTTTAATGAGACCGAACGTTTTGCAGGAATCGGTGAAGAATTTAGGGATGGACTCAAGATGATGTTTCACTCGAAAGTATTTAATAGGAGGTTCGTTGATATGGACCTTGTCGGTGTCAGTTTCATCATGTTGGCTCTCCTGGGTCCCTATTATTATTATTATTATTATTATTATTATTATTATTATTATTATTATTATTATTATTATTATTATTATTTCTTAATCCGTTTACTCTCCAGTGTAAGTTTTTCCCTCGGACTCAGCGAGGGATCCCACCTCTACCGCCTCAAGGGCAGTGTCCTGGAGCGTCAGACTTTGGGTCGGGGGATACAACTTGAGAGGAGGACCAGTACCTCGTGCAGGCGGCCTCTCCTCTATGCTGAAAAGGGGTCTTGTGGGGGAAGATTGGAAGGGATAGGTAAGGAAGTGGTAAGGAAGCGGCCGTGGCCTTCAGTTAGGTATCATCCCGGTACTTGCCTGGAGAAGAAGAGGGAAACCACGGAAAACCACTTCGAAGATGGTTGAGGTTGGAATCAAACCCCTCTCTACTCAGTCGACTTCCCGAGGCTGAGTGGACCCTGCTCCAGCCTTCGTACCACTTTTCAAATTTCGTGGCAGAGCCGGGAATCGAAGCCGGGCCTCCAGTGGTGGCAGCAAATGACACTAACCGCTACACCACAGAGACGGATATTATTATTATTATTATTATTATTATTATTATTATTATTATTATTATTATTATTATTATTATTATTATTATTATTATTATTATTGCTAGTTGCTTTACGTCGCACCGACACAGATAGGTCTTATGGCGACGATGGGACAGGAAAGGGCTAGGAGTTGGAAGGAAGGAGCCGTGGCCTTAATTAAGGTACAGCCCCAGCATTTGCCTGGTGTGAAAATGGGAAACCACGGAAAACCATTTTCAGAGCTGCCGATAGTGGGGTTCGAACCTACTATCTCCCGAATACTGGATACTGGCCGCACTTAAGCGACTGCAGCTATCGAGCTCGGTATTATTATTATTATTATTATTATTATTATTATTATTATTATTATTATTATTATTATTATTATTATTAAATTAATACTGACTTCTGCTTGTTGAATGATAAAGTGCTTTGATCTAAAACATTCTGATAGAAAGTAATAGAGTCGGCACACATTCTTAATGGACATTCTTAATTAAGCTCTATTTACAGATGTAAGTAAATTAAAGAGTTCTGTGACAATACGTACTTCATTTACTTCCATTTGATTTTTATGTTTACTTTTCGCTGAGTGGATATAGATTCAGTTAAACTGATGCTTGGTCTGAAGTAATTACAACACATTAATGAGTTTGTGACGAGAAGCAAACTATATTAGCTCGCTTCTTCAGCCAGATGTAGGAAAATCTCCTTTAATAAAACAGCCAGGTAGGATATGGATGGTGGCGTTTCGAAATAGCCGGTGAATGACTTACGAGATAACGTCACGATATAATTTCCTTGCCCTGAAAGTATGCTAATATTGGTCTGATAAAAGCTGCTACGTAACGCTAAGGTCTCACTGAGACATGAAATAATTCCAACTAAAATTAGTGCCTGATAAGTCGTTAGCTAACAGGAGGAAGAAATATAGGTGTTCCACAGCACAGGAAAATTAACTCCTTCTAATATGCCCATGATAAACAAATGAGTTCGGTTCATTCTAAACAGGTAACTTGTAGAGTAGGTCGGTGGATGCAGAGTCGGTCTCGGCTCATAAGTGGTCACGGCTCTACCGTGGCTCTACGCCTCTGCATTCGGAGACGGGACAGGATGGACCTCACGGTTGGCCCCAACTGATGGCTGTCCTGAGAATGGTTTTCCGTAGTTTTCCATTCTGCTGCACTAAGGCGAATGCCGGGACAGTTCCTAGTATGCGCCAAGGCCGCCAACCCCTTCACCTTCTCCGAGCATCTCCTTCACCGTAACAAACCTCCCGGCCTGAGAGACGCCGTCACCGTCTAAGAGGCCCACCTCCCCCTCCAGGGGGGGAATGAAAACATTTTAGTAGTAGTAGTAGTTGTAGAGTAGGCTTCGGCCTACAAGTGGCCACGGCATCTCTGCACTCCGACTGACCAACCGCGTCTGCATTTGGGTGACGGAGAGGGGCTGGTCCCCACCATCCGCTGTCCTGAGAATGGTTTTCCGTTCTCCTGCACTAAGGCGAATGCTGGGACAATTCCTAGTATAGTCCACGGGCTGCCAACCCCGCCACCTTCTTCTTCTTCTTCTCCCTGTGGGTAGGGGCGGTAGAACAACACCCACGGTATCCCATACCTGTTGTAGGATGCCACTAAAAGGGCCCCAGGGGTTCTCAACTTCAGAGCGTGGGTTGACGACCACGGGCCCCTTAGCTGAGTCCTAGACTTCCTTCCACTTACTTGTGCCAGGTTCTTTACTTTCATCTGTCCTACCTCGACGCTGTTAGAGCACTCGAGGGCTAGGGAGTTTTTCGTGGCCCTTTTTTGCCGATATCTCAATTTTTCGAAGTGTCGGATCCCTTCCACCTTTGTCTCTGATTAGTGTTATATAGAGGACGATTGCCTAGTTGTACTCCCTCTTACCACCACCCCAGCATCTTCTCCGAACGTCTCCTTCACCGTACCAAATCTCCCTGGCCTGAGAGACGGCGTTACCGTCTAGGTGGCCCGCCGTCCCCTTCAGGGACGGAATGACAACTATTTAGTTGTTTGACCAAGTTTAACCAAGCAGCTGTGGTTTGAAATAGAGCTCTGCATTCGGGAGACGATGGGCTGTTCCTGCCATCAACTGTCCTGTAAATGGTTTTCTATGGCTTTCCATTCTCCTCATTAAGGCGAATGGCGTAATGGTTCCTTTTACTGGCCATGGCTGCTCCCCTCTCACCTTCTCTGCATCTCAAATCACCGCAACACATCTTCTGGCCTGATAGAGAGAGCGCCACTCTCTGGGAGGCCCGTCGTACCCCATCAGAAGCTTTTAGTAGGTTATTGATTTAAGGATAAGATAAAACATTGATTCAGTCCTAAGTGTTGAGTATCTGCTCAAAAGAGAACACACTAAATTACGCGGCGTAATTGCGCTAATGCAGGTTATTTTAACTCGTTCGCGCCATGTTCTGAGGATTCGTGAGCTTGTAACATACAAGGCTTGCTCTTTAGGGTTCTTGTTTCCTTCGAAGTACTCACCTTTCCCATTAATACCACGCTGTCAACGCCGTTTCCGTTTTTATAGCAGTCCTGGTAGACAGTTTGGAAGATCACACGCTGTTCCGCCTGCGATTTTAGTTAGAGCACTTCCAATGAAATAGTCTATTCGTCTTCTCAAGGTGAATTTCTGTTTGGAGGTTAGAAAGAAGTATTGTGAAGTTTTATATTGATCATGCTTCCCCATTTAGATTTATTTCCTAATTTTCGTTGACTTTGGGATGATACTTACCCTTTGTCTATTTTTCATCTAGGCCTAAACTTACTGTTCTTATAAATCCTCAATCTTCAACATTTAACTAGAGTCATGCGTTGAAATAATTAGCGTATCTGTGGTTTACGAATGTGTAGTAAGCCTCTTAGTACAACAAGCATATGGAAATATTTTCAGTGTGATGTTTCAAAACGGGAAATTTCGAAGCTCATTACTAAAATTTCAAGAAACGTAAAATATATCTGTAATGTATACTGAGTGTCCAAAAGTCATGGGAAGACACTGGATGTGATGTTAATAACGAGTTGCTCCTCCGCGAGCCCTCAAAACAGCAGCAATACGGTGAGGCATCGACTCTACAAAGTGTTGGAATCGCCCCGGAGGGATCTAGACCCACGCATCTTGCACTGCTACCCACAATTGGTCTTGTGAAGTTGGTGCGGGGTTCATGGAGCGTACACCAATATCGACAGCATGCCATAAATACTCGATTGGATTAAGATCGGGGGCTCTGGAGGGCCAATCCATGGTCGTAGCTTTACTGGAGTGCTCCTCCAGCCACCTGCGAGCCACCACAGAGCGGTGACATGGCGCATTGGCCTGTTGAAACATGCCATCTCCATCAAGGGCCAGAAAAGGATGCAGATGGTCTGACAGAATGTTCACAGAACGTGCACCCGTCAGCGCTCCCTGCAGCCGGACAATGGGGCCTAGTTGCGACCATGAGAACGCCTCCCAGACAAGAAGTGAGCCACCTCCCGCCTGGACACAACCTTGTTGACACGCAGGATCCATAGCTTCATGGGGCAAACGCCACACTCTCACGCGCCCATCAGTTCAATGCAACTGAAACAAGGATTCATCGGACCATACCACACGCCGCCACTGTTCCATGGTCCATTGCCGATGTTCACGGGCCCAAGCACGACGTTGAGCTCTGTGTCGAGGTGTCAGCAAAGTGACACGAGTTGGTTGTCGGCTGGTGAAGCCTATGCGGTGCAGTTGCCTCCTTACAGTCCTGGTAGAAATGGGTTCCTGACTCCTAACTTTCAACTGGATGGTTATCTGACTCACAGTAGCCCGTCGAGCGCCCAGTATGGTTCTGCGGAGGCGACGTGATGTCCGTTCTTTAAACACCTGTGTCTTCCCGTGTGGCGATTTACGCGGGTGGTAACATTCTCTCTGCGATATTGAAGATCCTCCCTCTACACTGTTGACCACGGAAACCCGAATTCGCATGTAATCTCGGAATGCTATGACCCATGCGCCGTGCACCGATGATCATTCCACATTCAAAGTCGGTTAACTCGTGACATGTTGCCATCTTCACGACACTGGTGTCACTGCTCAGCTAGTCGCAATGTTCAGAGGTCATACATGGCACGTTTTCTAATGGGACATTCCTTACCGTGACTTTCGGCCATTCAGTGTACATTAATGACCCAAAAGAGAAAACGGAACCTACATGTGATGAGCTGAAAATATTTTAAGCCAATTAACTGAGCTGTTCTTTAAAATGAACACGTTATTATGGTGACTACTATGACGAAATATACGTGTAATTATTTGTTATTCCGCAATTGAGGCATGCCTGTTCAAACGGTGCTATTTCACTTCCAAAAAAATTAATCAGGATTTCGTCCACATGCATTAAAGAAGTTGAATATTATCGATTGTCATGAGCAATCCAGACCAGGAAGACGTAATTCCTTAAAAGTTGTACGAAACCGGATCATGGGTACGTTCTATGTGCCCTTATTTTACGTTTCTTGCGCTTTTCCCACAAATTTCTTAAGGTGGAAATAGCACCTTTGAACAGACACTTCTCAATTATTTTTCATCTTCCTCTCACCCCCCCCCCCCCCTACGAGGTTATTCAAGTGATTTTCTAGAAAACTGGCTGAATAAATAAATTCTGAACTACGGTACGGAATAGCTATTTTCATTAAAAATAACTAAAACATTTTCGAGGTTTTTCCAAACGAGATGCTTAACATAATTCCAGGCTTTACAGATAACTGAAAACTAAGTGTTATTTCAAGAATTTGGGATTACCGTTTTAGGTTCGGTATGATATTAGTACTCCTGTGTAAGTGAGATTCAGTATGACACGCGTCATTTTATTATTTTAGGAACTGAACAAGTTGGCTGCACGGTCCGTACCGTGTAGCTGTCAGCTTGCATTCGGGAAATAGTGGGTTCGAGCCTCATTGTAAGCTGCCCTGAAGATGGTTTCCCGTAGTTTCCCGTTCTCACTCTAGGCAAATCCTCGGGCTGTACCTTAATTAACAAAGTCTATGGCCTTTTCGTTTCCGGTACTTTTCCTGTCCCATCCCATCGTCGTCGTAAGACCTGTCTCAGTCGATGCGACGTAAATCCAATAGCATTATCTACCGTCTAAATACAATAGATCAATACTGCCTTTTTTTCTATTGCCACCATACCTCTCTTCATCTTACCCTGCAAAGTAAGCTGGAAACGCAGTGCTCTTATTTACAGCTGTTGTACTTCGTCGTGTAGTAGCTGTTTTTGAAATAGCTGTCTTTCTTGCACTCAAGCAGGCATGTTTGACTGCGGGGAATGTAATGCGACCTTTGAAGTGTTTGTTCCGAGCTCGTCCGTCAAAGTGTTCCTAACCTGACACTGAAGGGTCGTTTTGTTGCATTCCTAATCTAACATCAAGTCACGTACGTGAAATCCAATATTAAGTCATCGGAGCAGTTTATTCACAGTGCCCCGCTCTTTACAATTGGCTCTCACTTTCCTCTGCTTACAGATGCAGATCACACCAAAAGAACGCGTCTGCTTGCTTTATTGTGTTAAGCCGGAATGCTTTGAAATGAACATTTCTCCGACAGTATCCGATAGCGAAGTACTGATGATCAAAAATGTTCTAAATGTAGGAGCATGCATATATTTACATGCAAGACACTTAAGTGAACAAACCTGATTAGAGTGGGTGAAGGAAAATTTGGAATTCCTCATATAACATGTTCCTTTGGCGAACTCGTATCCCAGATTCCTCTTCTTTGTTTGCCTCATTCGTTCCATATGTTGGCTGTCATCTTGGTTATCATTAGCATCTAGAGCACAATTTTGAATAATTGAGCAGGGTTTAAATGATAACATTTCCTCAAGTTCTCCCACCAGGAAATTTTTCTTCTACCGGGTCTTGTTCTACCTCGCAGTTTTCCTTGTTTGTGACTTGTAGAAAACGACCATTTTGCTCGTTCGTCCTAACGTGCTTATGATATTAAACATATACTTTACCCAAAACATCAAAATAATTAGACAAAACCAGTCTGTGATATATCCCTGGCATGATGGCATTACATTCATTCAACGACAAGTGCTGTTTTGCGATGTGTTAAATCTGATGCCCTACTTTCTAATGCTGGTTGTCATGCACCAGTACAAGGACATTCCCTTTATTCTTGTCGTCGAGATGTGGTTTACCTAGTCATGTCACTTCTTGACTAGGTTTAAATAAGCCTTATACTGCAGACGACTGCCGACATCTTCATACATCATCTGGTGTGGCTGCCGCGTTTTTGGAAACTTTTCATACTACGTACGTTGTCTTTGTAAATTTACTGTTTTGGGCAGTTAGTTTGATCCACCTGTCTCAGTAGGGCAGTTAATTAGTTAGTAGGCTCCTGTTCCAATAAGAGTGAGTTCAATTCCGGATCACTGGCATCCAGCACGTTGAAGAACGTCTGCGGGACAAAATTCTGATACACTGGCATCTCTTTAACACTACAGCAATTAAGGAGACGTTAATTAAATATTATTATTAGTTTGAATATACTCTGTTAGAGACATATTCCTTGTCTGTATAGATTATGATATCCTCTGTAATGTTTTCGCCATTGTACTGTATGATATAGTTATTTCATGCCAAATACGCAGCGTTACTGGAGACAGTATTCCCTCTGTCTGGTGATATGGTCACATGAATTCCACTCTCAGTGTGGAAACTCAAAGTATTGAGTTGATACTTTGGATGGAGATTGAAGAGACAAACGAGGCGTGCTAGAAGAAAACGGAAGGGCGGTATTCTAAAGTGCGCGTCATGTTTGAATTGCTTTTAACGTAGAAAATCATCCATATAAAATATAGGATAAACTGATCAGTAAGAACTGAAGAGTATTATACTCTAATTTAAACCAGAAGTTGCTTCCTTTCTATTTAATTTCCCATTACAATCAAGTATTTACACTTGAATGTCTTTCTGAAACAGCTCCTCTTTAGTAAGAGAGTAACACATTTTCTGTGATTCTTGAGCCGTCATTACATACCGTACTTGCCAGTTTTTAATCACTCTATCTAATAATCTTATTCAACTACATTTTGTTTTAACATCTTCCTTCTCTACCGAGTGAGTTGGCCGTGCGGTTAGGGTCGCGCAGCTGTGCGCTTGCATTCGGAAGATAGTGGATTCCAGCCCCTGTCGACAACCCTGAAGATAGTTTTCCGAGGTTTCACATTTTCACGCCAGTCAAATGCCGGGGCTGTACCCCACGGCCGCTTCTTCCCCACTCCTAGCCCTTTCCTGTCCCATCGTCGCCATAAGATCTATCTGTGTCGGTGCGACGTAAGGCAAATTGTGTAATCTCTTCTTTCTCTTTGTAACTTCGCATTTAACAAGGGAACTATTTGCGTTGGACCTACCCGACTGAAATTAAACTTGACTGGATGACCAATTAAAACACTATGAAGTTAACTATAAACAGTCGTAAAATAACATTTGCATACTTAAACAACAGTAATTCTTTGCTACAGTTTTAAAAGAAACGTGGAGTGTTGAAGGCATCGACTGAAATGAAACTTGGCAGAACGATCAATTATGACACCAGAATATCTCTGCACGCCTGTCGTTGTTACGTAGGCTGTCCACAACATGACAAAGTAGCTGATTCTGAACAGGAATTAAACAGTTTCCTCATTTTTGCTAATAAAGTATTCTATTAATAGCATGTACGTTTATATATTGACGCCCCTAGTCTACACATGGATGTGAAGAATCTGGCGAGGTGGTGCTGTGTAAATAGCCTAAATATATGTACATAAGTGTAAATATATGAGAAGGCGTAAACAGTTATGAACTAGTGAAAAGTATTATTCTGATGTGCATTAGTTTTAATCTACCCATAATGACTGTCTGCGATAACTTAAAATGGAATATACAGCGTGAAGAAGCAAAGATGCAAAGCAACCAAAATCTTAGGATTCCTATACAGGAATTTAAGGGGCTTCAGTCCACGAGCTATAAAGCCAGCTTACGTTTGCATGGTTGGGCCCATAGTGACGTATGATCTTTCGGCTTGGCATCCCACAAAAGCGGATAAGTAACATGCAGAGAGGACAGCGCCGGGTGGAAAGCTAATTATCCGTTACAACTCCTCCCATCCAATAAGGCTAGCTTCCATTGAGACAATAACAATGCAACTGACCTGATCATTCTCTGGAAATCCCTCTCTGTGCCTATCGATATCGATTCCCTTCTCCTTTTACCACCCAGCTTAACGAGGAAAAGTTGCACTTATTTCGCCGATCATCCATACCTCCGCCTTCCAGAAAGGTTTTCATAGGCGGTCCGCAAAGGTATGGAACTCGCTGTCAGGGGATGTCAAAAACTGGCCTCTTTCAACATTTCAGTTGTACGTAAAGAAAAATATTATTCAAAAACTGTAAGTATGTGGGGAATGAGGCCCCGTGGTGTAGGGGTAGCGTGCCTGCCTCTTACCCGGAGGCCCCGGGTTCGATTTCCGGCCAGGTCAGGGATTTTTACCTGGACCTGAGGGCTGGTTCGAGGTCCACTCAGCCTACGTGATTAGAATTGAGGAGCTATCTGACGGTGAGATGGCGGCCCCGGTCTAGAAAGCCAAGAATAACGGCCGAGAGGATTCGTCGTGCTGACCACACGACACCTCGTAATCTGCAGGCCTTCGGGCTGAGCAGCGGTCGCTTGGTAGGCCAAGGCCCTTCAAGGGCTGTAGTGCCATGGGGTTTGGTTTGGTTTGGTTTTATGTGGGGAATGAATAAATGACAGATTAGTGGAGTGAACGTTTGTACTTGAGCACACGAATGAGGGTATGAATGGGTGATTTGCTAACTGTCGATTGAAAGAATGAATGAGAAATGATGTGTACATGTGTATTATTTATGTTTTTCAAATCATGTAAATGTTGTAATTAATATGTAGTTTTGAGCGTAGGGCTAGGAAACATTTAGATGTACACGAAGTTCCCCTTTTTCAGTAATGAAATGAAATGAAATGTCGTATGACTTTTAGTGCCGGGAGTGTCCGAGGACATGTTCGGCTCGCCAAGTGCAGGTCTTTTGATTTGACGCCGATAGGCGACCTGCGCGTCGTGATGAGGATGAAATGATGATAAAGACAACATCGAACCCGGGACCCCTGTGACCAAAGGCCAGCAGGCTAACCATTTAGCCATGGAGCCGGACCCTTTTTCAGTAGATTTTCTATATTTCTGTTCCGAATTGTGTTAAATAATACTGACACTAATACTTGATAATGAACATGTAAACATGTAAACGATACAGGAGTCTTCTCCTTCTACCGCTTGTCCCACACCTGTGGGGTCGCGGGTGCGAACTGCGTAGCATATGTGAATTTGGCCCTATTTTACGGCTGGATGCCCTTCCAGACGCCAACCTTATGTGGAAGGATGTAATCACTATTGCGTGTTTCTGTGGTGGTTGGTAGTGTGGTGTGTTTTCTGAATGTGAAGAAGAAAGTATTGGAACAAACACAAACACCCATTCCCAGAGCCAGAAGAATTAATCAAATACGATTAAAATCCCCGACCCGGCCGTAATCGAACCCGGGACCCTCTGAACCGAAGGCCTTAACGCTGACCATTCAGCCAATGAGTCGGCGGACGTAAACGATACAGGATTGTTGAACCCTAACATTTTGAATCATTAATATAATGTACGTGTTAGTAGAATAGATTTGTAGAGCGTGCAATTTTAAAATCGTACTATCGGTGTATTTCTACAGTGCATCTGTCATCATCGACTAACTCTTTCGAACCACCCACCTATTTTTCGAAAAATAATGATGACACTACCGTTAATTTTATGGCAAAATTATTATGATAATTAAATTTAAGATATGTTAATTGATCAATCACCCAACTTTCACTAAAATCTGTATGGTCTAGCCTGTGCAGTTTCCTTGTAAGATTATCTTAGCTACCTAACATCAGATGTCCCCCAAGAAAGATCTTCAGGTTATTCATTTCAATTCCTATAATATGAAATCAGTTTACTAAACCATTAAACATCCATATCGTTCTCCTTATTGTTAATCTGAGCAAACACCGCTGCATTTGAAGTGGTCATCAAAAAAGCTACTTCTCTTCACTCTCATGCACAAGATATTTACTTGACAATAGCTTTATTAAACACACTGTGCATTTAAAAACATTTACACAAACATTTTCGTCGTTTCCATAAAAACTCAAAAGGCTTTTTCTGTTGTTTTTTTTTTGGTGCAGTCCAGCAGGTGATACAGGGAGCGAACAAAGGCAGAGGGGATCCACGTTGTGCTTATCGTGTTGTCGCAGGCAAATTCTATAATGGAATCCGTGGATAGCCGTTCTTGTGTACAGATGGCGAAGTTCGAAATTGCTGTTTTTCCACACTCCGGTAGTCAAGGCTGGTATTGAGTAGAAAGCTGGCGGTATTTCATTCTCTTTCCTCATATTCTCCTCTATGAGTTTCTGACTGACTGCTGTATGGTGGAGGTTGTGCGATGACATCAGCTCTTCAATGAATGAGGGAGTTAAGTCGTATACTAGAAGCGATGGAGCGAATTTCGAAACTGTGAAGCCTCTTGAAAGTCTCGCCAGATTGCTGTAGGTCAGATGAGATAGTAAAAGGGCTGGGAGTGTAAAGGAAGCAACCGTGGCCTTATTAAGGTACAGCCCCAGCATTTGCCTGGTATGAAAATGGAAAACTGCGGAAAACCTCTTCAGGACTGCCGACAGTGGGGTTCGAACCCATCATCTCCCGAATGCAAACTGATAGCTACGCTACCCAAACTACACAACCACTTGCTCGGTATACAGGAGAATAAACTAATGTGTACCAACAGACTCAACCTCCACCTTCGTGTAAGCACCCTGCTTACATTCGTCTGGACAGTAATGCGGTGGTGTGCCGCAGAAACCTGTACGACAAACAAAAGTAATATCAAAGGCATGGAGGATTTTAAAATGTGGTGTTTCTGCAACATTCATAGTTTGGACAGATAGGGTAACAAATGTTGAGGTTTTGCGTAGGGTTAAGCAAAAAAGATCTCTACTGAAATTAATGCGCAAACGATGTCTTTCATGGTAGTTTCACACTTCACGCCATTTTTCATTAATGACCATCACCATAGAAGGCTATATTGTTGGGAATATCCCTTTGAGAATTCATTCATAGATCTCAGAAGGCACTGTAGTGGAAAGCTATGCAGCAGCGAAGAGAACAGCCATCAGCTGGGTGTCATGTCGTGACAACGGGCCAGTACTTGGATTGAATGCTTGTTGATGAAGTCGTATGGCTTTTAGTGCCGGGATATCCCAGGACGGGTTCGGCTCGCCAGGTGCAGGTCTTTCTATTTGGTGACCTGCGCGTCGTGATGAGGATGAAATGATGATGAAGTAACACATACACCCAGCCCCCGTGCCATTGGAATTAACCAATTAAGGTTAAAATCCCCGGCCCGGCCGGGAATCGAACCCGGGACCCTCTGAACCGAAGGCCAGTACGCTGACCGTTCAGCCAACGAGTCGGACAATGCTTGTTGATGATGAAGTACAATAGTTGTCACCATGCCTCCGCTAGAAAGAACTGAATTGTGTTTTCAGTAAAATACTGTGGCAGAATCTTTTAATCAAAACTCTAGAAATAAAGGTGCCAATATTTTGTTAATCATTCTAGTCTTTCGAAAATTTAACGGGTTGCGAAGTACGTCGTAGTGTTTATAAAACTTCACTAATTTGTTTGAAGAAGTGGTAAATTGGTTGTGTGTACTTTTTTTTTCCCCGGTGCCTATACCTTTGCTGCTTGAATTTTAAAACAAGAAGAAGGAATGTGAATGGTGCCAAGCAGAATTCTTCAGCATGGAAAATTCCCTCTCTAGATGTTAATAAAAGCACAAACCGTTCTTCTTAAATCAGATGTCGTACATGTTCTCGTCTTCAAACTCGTCGTTCATCGGTTTACTGAAATTTTAGAACAGATGAACTATTTTGTCTGGCTGAAATTATTAACGTCATACCAACCCCCACGGCACTTAACGCCCTTGAAAGGGCCTTGGTCTCCCCAGCGACCGCTACTCAGCCCGAAGGCCTGCAGATTACGAGGGGCCGTGTGGTCAGCACGATGCATCCTCTCGGTCGTTATTCTGGGCTTTCGAGACCGGGGCCGCCATCTCACCGTCAGATAGCTCCTCATTTCTAATCACGTCGGCTGAGTGGACCTCGAACCAGCCCTCAGGTTGGGAGAAAAGTCCCTGACCTGGCCGGGAATCGAACCCGGGGCCTCCGAGCGAGAGGCAGGCTCGCTACCCCTACACCACGAGGCCGGCTTATGAACGCCATGCGTAACTTAAAAAGAACCTATACTGATGACAGTAAATGCACTCTAATAAATATTAAACATTTTTCCACTATCGAGATTTTCATCGAATAATAAATACACCTAATCAACTCATCCATAGGCCACACTATGCATGACCATACAACAAAACACATTGCATTGAGCTCACAACATAATGCAAACATAAGGCATTCAATCCTCAGTAATTACTGTAATGCAATAGGGTAATGTCTATGATCCCTCAATCAGCTTGGGGATAGTTAATTGCGGGTTAATGACATACTAACCTTAACCAAAATGAGGCTCCATTGAATTTGTTTTGCGAATGGCAATTGGGATAAGAAGACGCTTACTGAACGAGTGAAGAGAGTAAATACAGTACATGGACCTTGACCACCCATAACCATTCTCACCGACCAAACCTGCACCTTACGTTGCGATTTAATCCACAGTATGTGTTTTCAAAACACTCTATGTAACAATGTTTTCCTTCTCCTTCATAACTGTGACTTTATAAATAGCAGTACTTGTAGAAGCAATATCACCGTTGTAAAGACATTTAGTCCTCAGTCCCGTGTAGTAACTGTCTAGTGTCCACCTCCGTAGTGTAAGGGTTAGCACTATTAGCTACCGTCCTCGGAGGCCCGGGTTCGATTTCTGATACTACCAGAAACTTAAGAATGACAGAAGGGCTGGTGTGTGGTTAAAATGCCGTTCATCTCCATTGGGATCTTCCTGAAAAGAGCTGCACCACCTCGGGATAGGGCACAAGGATTATTATTATTATTATTATTATTATTATTATTATTATTATTATTATTATTATTATTAGACGCGAAAAAAGACCAGAAAACTGATCACACAAAGCTCACTTAGAAGTTGTGCATTTTCTTCTTTGCCAGGCAGCCTTCAATTTTTCTCTCATCGTGGTTCTTCGTTCTTCTGTCCACTATGCTCCTATCTTCTTCTTGTGGTTTCTTTCTGCCTCTACTTCCCACTTGCTGATTTTCGTTCTGTAGCAGGTTCGGTCAGCGATGTCGGCCCCTTTGATTCCTGATTTTTCCAGGTCTTGGCGGATTTCCGTTGTCCATCTATTTGTTTTCATGTTTTACTGTTGCCTCAAGTAAGATTCTTGTCAGTCTTTTTCTGGAAGGCGTTTGATGTGTCCATAAAATTTCAGGCGTCTTTTCCTTCTTTGTATTCTTTTCCTTATTATTATTATTATTATTATTATTATTATTATTATTATTATATATAATTCGCTGGGGCCACCAAGGACCACGTTAAGTCTTGTTGCATTTGACATTGAACTTGGCCTTCTTTAGAGCCCAAATTTCCCTCATTCTTTGTGAGTGGGCCTGCTTACGCTCCTCTGTCCAAGGGGCACTATGTCTTCTCTTCGGTTGCTCGTCTCGGTTTAGCCCGTTCGTCAATATTTTCTTGCGGAAGAGATCTCTGTTAAAGGCGTCTTCAGCTGAGATATGTAGCATTTGCAGGTCTTCTTTGGTATTTCTAAACCAGGGAATTGTGGTTTTGGGGTTTGAATCAAAAAAGTGAAAGATTTCTTTAGTTAACTTTCTTCTGTCCATTCTTTTCAGATGACCGTAAAATCGTGCCCGTCCTTTTCTGATTGTGTCGGTAATTTTCTCTATTTTGCTGTAAACTTCCTTGTTGGATCTCTTTTGATGGATTCCATTTCTGTACTTTGATCCCAAGATTCCTCTCGCAATTTTGCGTTCTATTTTCTCCAGTTCTTCAAGGAGTCCTTTGTTGGCATTTAGAGACAGAGTTTCGGCTGCATATAGAACTACTGGCTTCAGAACTGCTTCATAGTGACGTATCTTGGTGTTTTGGGAAAGGCATTTTTTGTTGTAGATTGTGCGGGATGTTTGGTAGGCTATTTCCAGTTTGCGTACTCGCTCCTGAAGTGCTTCTTTGACAGTCCATTTTTCATGATGATCTCACACAGGTATTTGAATTTGTCTACTCGGGTGATGTCCCCGTATTTTGTATGGAGTTTTGGTGGAGCCTCTTTGATGTTAGTCATTACTTCTGTTTTCTCAAACGATATCTGCAAACCAGTTTGTTCGGCAATTCCCTTTAAAATTTCAACTTGCGCTCTAGCGGTTTCTATGTCGGTTGAGAGAACAGCAATATCATCGGCAAATGCTAAGCAGTCTGTTGCGATCCCCTTGGATTTGGTTCCTATTCTCAATGGACTGTAGTTGGTTTCCTGTAATCTCACCCGCCAGGTTCTGATGATCTTTTCAAGAACACAGTTGAAGAGTATCGGGGATAGCCCATCACCTTGTCGGACTCCTGTTTTGATGTCAAAGGAATGCGAGAGACATCCGTGGAACTTCACGTTGGATTTTGTATCGGTCAGGGTGGCTCTAATTAATGCCAGCAGTTTCAAATCAACTCCAAATTCATTTAAGATGTTTAGCAGGACTTCCCGGTCAATGGAGTCGTACGCTTTCTTAAAGTCCACAAAAACAGACACATACTGCTTGGACCTTAGAGTACAATATCTGATGATCGTTTTGAGATTTTGGATCTGCTCAGCTGTTGAGCGACCTTTTCTGAACCCTCCTTGGTATTCACCTATTTGATGTTCGACTTGTGCTTCCAAACGCTCCAGGATGGCAAGTGATAGAATTTTGTAAGTCACGGGTAGCAAAGATATTCCTGTGTAGTTGTTGATGTTCGTCATGCTGCCTTTTTTGTGTAATGGATGGATCAAAGCTATTTTCCAATCTTCGGGTAGGGTCTCCTTGTTCCAAATTTCTTCTATTTGCTTTTGCAAGATATCAAGTGATTCTTCAGGGGCATATTTCCATAGTTCTGCTACTACTGAGTCTTCCCCCGGCGCTTTGTTATTTTTAAGACGGGAAATGTGGCGCTTGATTTCATCTCTGTCGGGTGGTCTGGAATCTGGGTACCTGAGTAAGGGTTCCTTGGTCTCAATGGCGCTTTGCGGTTTAGAGCAATTAAGTAAATTCTTGAAGTAATCTGCCAGAATGCTGCAATTTTCTTCATTTGACGTCGCCAGTGTGCCGTCCGTTCGCTCAAAGCATAGAGATGGTGGTTTATAGCCAGTGAGTTTGCGTTTGAAGGCTCTGTAGTACTCTCTGCTTCCATTCTTCCTAAAGTTTTGTTCTATCTTTTCAATGAGAGATTTTTCGTATTTACGTTTCTCAGTTCTGAACACCCTAGCTGCTTGGACAGGTTGGGTTTTGTAGGTTTCCCAATCATTTTCTGATTTCGTAGAGTTGTACTGTTTCCACGCATTGAGTCTTTCTTGGAGGACTAATTCGCAGGTACTATTCCACCAGGCATGCTTTTTTCTTCTCTTGATCTCTGCAACGTCTTTGGCGGCCTCAACAAGGAGACTTTTGGCGTTGTTAAAGTCACAGTCATTTGGTCTAGCCTTCTCCTGGAACTCCTCGACCCTTTGCCGAAGTTTATCATTGTCGAAGCGTGTGATCTGTTTGGTTGTCTTCCTTGTTTTTGCGGGAATTGGTTTGAATTTGATAAGAGACATATAATGATCTGAGGCCACAATGATGCCTTTCTTTACCTTGACATTCATAATCTCAGGGCTGTTTCTCCTGGAGATCGCAACATGATCAATTTGGAACTCTCCGAGAGCTTGGACGGGAGAACGCCAAGTCATTTGCTTTCTGGGTAGATGGCGAAAGTGGATCGACATGACCTGCAGGTTATGATTTTCGCAAATGGTCACCAGTCTTTTGCCGTTGGGATTGGTTCTTTTGTGAGCAGGGTAATTTCCTATAACTTTCTTGTACTTCTGCTCACGACCTAGTTGGGCAATGAAGTCACCCAAAAGAAGCTTGACATGGTGTTTGGGGATTTTGTTCAATTTTTCATCCAGTAGGTCCCAGAAATTATCAACTTCGTCTGGATCAAACTTCTTCTTATCGTTTGTAGGAGCATGTGCGTTAACTAGGGCGTAGGTTTTGTTCGCGCATTTAATTGTGTGTATAGACAATCTGTCATTCACAGGTTCGAAATTTGCAACCGATTTAAGGATCTTGGTTCTAACAGCAAACGCGGTTCCAAGCATCACAGCTCCATTGAGGATTCCTCTTTGCGCTTTGCTCTTGAAAAATCGGTAGCCTTCAGATTCAAAAATCTCTTCATCTGGGTAGCTTGTTTCCTGTAGGGCCACTATGGATATCTGATTTTCGTGAAGAGCTTTGGTGAGGGTTTTCAGCTTGCCAGTTTGTGTAAGTGAATTTATGTTGAAAGTTGATAGAAAGGTTTTAGATTTTGGCCTGAGTTTTTGACTCTTCGGGGTACACCGAGACGCTCCGACTCGTCTCTTGCATGATGTCGAGTCTCCCCCAGAATCCGAACGAGACTCGTGCGCCGTGGCGTTCACGACGAGGGATTTATCCGAAGATTTACCCCCTGGGGTATGTTTCTTGAAATGTTGTGCCATCATGCTTTTGACTTGACTTTGCTTTGGACGGGTAACCATCCTTTTACAACTAGGGTTGTTAGCCCTAGAGGTTGCCTCAAGATGTTTTCTGGCTTCTGGTCATTTACCAGTCTTCGCCGTAACCCTGGCAAGGGACCAGTTTTTTTTCACGGTGGTATTTTATTTCCCTACTACCCTCTGACTCTGCTGGCGGCAGAGCCAGCGAGCTTCCCCAATTCCAATGGGACGCGCCCGATGGAGGTAACCGGTAAATCCTCACACGGGTATTATTATTATTATTATTATTATTATTATTATTTATTTATTTATTTATTTATTTATTTCGGTTTGCAACCCATGAGTTTGTTTGGACCAGTATTTCATTCTTCGTTCGGCCTTCCAATTACAAGCTGTTCGCACATCCCATATCTGAGATGATTTGCCACAAATATTCCTGTTGTAGTCGTCCTCGCTGGTTTCGCCCTTTTATGCAACCCTCTACTATGTTGTTGGCATTGTGTTATGGCGCAGTAGATGGCTTACCAGCCTGGCTCGTCTAATATGAACCTGACGTCAAAGACATCTCGATTATCCTACTCAAGTGAACATCGCATTTTTTGTTACTCTGTCCACCGAAATGTTTTTTAACATTCTCATATTATTATTTGTAGAATGCTAAAGGACACTCAGAAAAATAACTGTCGAAATGTTATGCACAGAACAGCGGACTTAAACTTATTGAACATTGCAAATTCGCAGTCCATTAGTATGGATTCTGCCCAGATTGTTTTCTTTGAGGATATTTAAAAGAAAACTATCAACCAGCTATACCATTGATGAGATGAAGAAAAAATATTCCACCAAAAATGGATGTGTACAGCCACAAAAGTTCCACAAACTTATGAAAAATGTTCTGAAAAGAGCCCATCTCTATGAGGAAGTGAATAGTACTCATTTGAAAGTTATACATTTTCACAACTTGTGTGGTCCGGTTCCATGGCTAAATGGTTAGCGTGCTGGCCTTAGGTCACAGGAGTCCCGGGTTCGATTCCCAGCAGGGTCGGGAATTTTAACCATCATTGGTTAATTTCGCTGGCACTGGGGCTGGGTGTATGTGTTGTCCTCATCATCATTTTATCCTCATCACGACGCGCAGGTCGCCTACGGGAGTCAAATCAAAAGACCTGCACCTGGCGAGCTGAACATGTCTTCGGACACTCCCGGCACTAAAAGCCATACGCCATTTCATTTCATTTCATTTCATTTCACAACTTGTGTGTATAAATTTCGAAAGCATTATATTTAATATTAGTGGTAGAAGTACCTACAGGTATTATACATTTTTAAAACACAATCGCAACTTCTGTGTCACTCTCTACTTCGCCGGGCTGAGTGACTCAGACGGTTCAGGCGCCGGCCTTTTGACCCCAACTTGGCAGATTTGATCCTGGCTCGGTCCGGTGGTATTTGAAGGTTCTCAAATACGTCAGCCTCGTGTCGGTAGATTTACTGGCACGTAAAAGAACTCCTGCGGGACTAAATTCTGTCACCTCAGCGTCCCCGAAAACCGTAATAGTAGTTAGTGGGACGTAAAGTCAACATTATTATTATTATTATTATTATTATTATTATTATTATTATTATTATTATTATTATTATTATTATTATTATTATTATTATTATTATTACACTCTGTAATTCCGTCATACGTGTTTTAGTTCAAGTTCACATCAAACAGATCACATTTTATTTACTTTTAGAATCCTCCAATGCTATCAACTGAAAGTTAGAAGATATGGATATGTTTACAACGTAAAAATACATGTAAACACAAGTTTCCTTATCTCTGACGGTAGTGAAGAATAATAGCACTCTGTCACGTTATAACATTAAAAAGTATATATTTGAATAGTCCTTTACTTTAGAGAATTGTTATATATTTGGTTACCCATAGACCCACGAACGAAGCGCCTTCATCATAATGAAGGAAATCTTAGGTAACGACCATCTAAATTTAGATTTGAGACTTCGAGTGGCCGAAGGCTACGTTTTTCTCACATAATGTACGGGATGGAAGGATGGAAGCCTTCCAAATGTGGGTCTACCGGCAAATGCTACGAATCTCGCGTATGAAAAGAATGAGAAAATCTAAGATGGTGGATAGAATAGAAAATAGAATTGAAGTACTGTTCTCCAGAAGAAAAAATTGAAACCTAAAACTTTCGGACTCGTGATGCGGAACAATAAGTACAGGACCTTTCAACTAGTGATGTAGGAAAAGATAAAAGGTGGACGCAACCTTACCGAAGTGGGATTTCCTGAATGATTTGCTGTAGGAACTGGTACGGGCATGAGTACGTATTCAATTTTCTGCGTAGCAACCTCGATAACACGGATTGTCATTATGATTACAAACCTTCGATGAAGTAGGAGAAGAAGAACGATAGAGCGGTCTAGAGGTTCGCAGTTGGGAGTGGTGTCACGGGTAATTTATGGCTTAGGTCTCTTAATCTGCAATTGATATAGCGTAAAATAAGAGATTGCTTCGTGTATCAAACTCAGTTAATTAAACCTTGTTCCAAAGAGTGAATTCTCATGCTTAATATTTATGTTTTATAATTTCTATTAGTGCATAATCTTATCATTGTAGCCAGGTTTTAGTGATCTTGTATTTAAGTCTTAGGTAATTAGATAGTATAGAACATTACAGGACATACTTCCCAACATTAGAAACAGAGCAGAACCTCGGTGAATTGAACCCCGCGAATCTAACTTTCGGATAATCCGAACAGGATCCGTGGTAGAGGCAAAAAGAGTTAAAAAGTTCCATTTGCAACATAAAGAACAGATTTAATCATAATACTGCTTCTTAAAAAAGATTCATGGCCGAATAAAATTGTCAGTGTACAGACCTTCGGATTCCTGACCAGGACGGGAAATGTTATCTCCGTATGGTTAATTCCTCTGACTCGGAGACTGGGTGTTTGTGTTCGCCTCAGTACTCTTTCCTTCGCCTGAATTTAACGCAGCATAATATAACCACCGCAGAAAAACGCAATAGTGAAAACATCCCTCCACATAGGATTCACATCACAAAAGGCATCCGGCAGTAAAATTTAGTGAAATCCCCACCAATTGCCGACCCCGTTAAACTAGGGAAAGGCGAGGAAGAATAAGGATTTACTCAAAAATGATTATTTTGGCTAATATTTAACTGAACGGCATCCAGTAGCAGTACAGGATTTGTAAAACTAAATTCTAGCATACTGTAACTTTAATAGAAGTTTATGTACAAAATGATAAATAATGTGAGAAATTTTGTATTTCATTCTTCATTGCACTTACAAAAATAAACAATTTTCTTACACAACAACATAATTACAGTAATTTCTAATGCGCTGTTTGACAATGTTATAGTTCCTTCTTAATCTAGGTAGCTTTCACTTAATTAGAAAAATCTGTAATTCGCGTTTGGCGTACGAACTCAACCTGCTATGTTGCCGTGTGGTTGCTAATACCGTAGTTGTATATAGAGTATTGCATTTTTTTTCCGGATAGTGCGTACATTTCTGAGTACACTGTGTAAACTAAACATATTTCGATTATCCAGCTGTGGCTCTTCATCATTGATGCCTAGTCAATGACTTCTCCAGTTAACCTTTCTTCATCTCTATCAAATCAACCAAAGTACCATCAATTTCTCTGTTCGCTAATGGAAATTTGAAACTGAATGTTATCTTTGATAACGCTTCGCAAACACTTCAGGACATTACTTCAAGTTACGTAGTGAATTACCTTCGGAGCTAAACTTATAGCTTTCATTTGTGTAATCCTGAAGCTATCGAAGACACGTCACAATTCTGTAGAGCGAGTGCTTCGCATTAATTATTCATAGTCTGGATTGAAATGTGTTTTGAAAGGATTCTTATCAATTCAACAAAAAGTTTGTGGCACTTATAAAACATCGTTCAATACTATCAAAAGAATAAGTGGAATACAGAGGAAAGAAAATTAAATGTTAAAGAAAGTTCGTTGGTACTAAGGTAGAAATACAAACCGTAGCACCTGAAACAAGGAAAAAAAATTGAACTCGTAAAAGAACAACGTATAATAAATCTTTTTGAAGAAGGGAAATATTTTCATCGCGCTGACTTGCTTTGTTCTGAATGAAACTTACGGTGTGTGAATGGCAGGAATGGGAAAGAGATTAGTTACTGCAGAATGAATGTAGGCTACAATCGTAATCGTAAAGTTTAGATCAAGAGAAGGTTTTGTATACTAAAAGTTTATGGACAGATGCCCCAAGCAATATCTGAAGTACATTGCTCCATTGCAAATAATACATGAATTTATCTATATATTGTCTACATAACCTTAATAGTATACAGACAATCCTGAAGCCGGTCTGAGTGGCTCAGGCGATATTGTACTGACTTTCTGAGCCCAAGTTGGCGGATTTGATCCAGGCTCAGCCCTGTGGTATTCAAGGTGCTCATATTCGCCAGCCTTGTGTCGGGAGATTTACTGATACTTAAGAGAACTCATGTGGGCCAAAGTTGCTGTACCTCGGCGTCTTCGAAAACCGTAAATGTAGTTAGAGTGACATAAAAACTATTATTATTATTATTATTATTATTATTATTATTATTATTATTATTATTATTATTATTAGTAGTAGTAGTAGTAGTAGTAGTAGTAGTAGTAGTATTAATTCGTTATGCCTAACTAGGAAGTGCATTTGAACTTATTTACCACAAGTTTTTCTTCTTTTCTTCTTACTATCTTCTTCCGCCATTGAGTTTCCTTTAGCGTCCTCCTATCGTTCCGTTTAGGTTTTTAACAAATTTACGTTTATGCGAGTATATTAGGATTCTGAATTTTGCCGAATGGTTTCTTCGTTAATATCGATTTCGTGTAGGTCTTTGCTAATTTCTAACCAATTTCTATTGATTATTGAGGGATGGTGCTAGGTTTAGTATGTTCTTCGTTAGCCTATTGTTATCCACTCTGTTAAGGAGACAGTACAAATTTAATCGCCTTCTCCTGATTATATCTGTAATTTGTTCTTATTTTGATAGATTTCCTGTGGTTTCTTTTCATTCCAAATTCTATTTTCGTATTTTGTTCTTAGGATTCTTCTGGGGAATTGTATTTCTTCTTTTTTCGAAGTTTCCGTTTGAGATCTTCCACAATTATCATAATTTCGGATGCATACATTGCTTATAGCTTGCGAAATATGTTGTAGTGTCGGGAAATTTGCGCTTTTTAAAATATAGGATATATTCTTTATTGTAGGCTATCTGTTTCAAGTTATTTGCTTCCTGATTTATCATCGCTTGAATTTATCTACTTGGAACATTTTTCGTACTATTATTATTATTATTATTATTATTATTATTATTATTATTATTATTATTATTATTATTAAATTTCATAAAGTTCACTATTGTCCATTGATCGTACTTGTATTCTGTGTTAAGAGATTCAGTCCAACTTACATGGTGAAGTGTAATAAAAGTAAGTAGAATAGGACAATTGCATGCAGCAGCTGCTGTGACCCGGATTGTAACATGACGTGCTGAGCAATGTTCTCATTTCTTTGCTCTTGTCGGAGTCCTCACCTTACCATATGCAGACCGTTGTAAGTAGCCAGACGTTATCATGATGATGATGATGATGATGATGCTTGTTGTTTAAAAGGACCTAACATCTGAGGTCATTGGATCCTGACGTTATCAGCAGTGCCACAATTCAAGATTGAAAATAAAAACGTACGACCTGTTTTCCAGTCAATGACCGGGTCAGGGATGGGATGAATGAAGCCCCCAACTTGCGGCGAGGATAGGAATTGTGCCGGCTGCCGAGGCCTGTCGCACTCCTCTGGGGGAATCATTAAATAATTCAAGATTAAGAAATATATATATTATCTGCGTTGACATTAAGATGCAAACCATAGTAGTTTTAATTTCAACAGAATTTCCTTACAGCAGCATGACCTTCATTACAGAGGATCGGGGAAAGATGACTGACCAGCTGTTTACTGGCTAATTACGGTGTAATATTATTTTACATTTAGAAATTATAGAACTGGATTATAGAAGTATAGTGCGTGATGTAAATTCAACAGCATTATGTCTGCCTCTGTAGCGCTATTAGCTGCTGTCCTTGGAGGCCCGGTTTCGATTCCAGATACTGCCAGAGATTTTTAAGAATATCAGCATGGTTGGTATGTGGTTAAAAAGGCACATGCAGCTCACCTTCAATGGTATGTGCCTGAAAAGAGCTGCTGCACCTCGGGACGAGGACACGACTTTGTCCGCCTCCGCCCAGTACTGCCAGAAATATAAAAATGATAGGAGGGCTGGTAAGCCGTTAAAATTGTACACGCATGCACAGAAATGGTGTCCCGATATAAACAAAGCCTGGCGTCCATCCACCTCCGCGCTTAATGCAATGCCCGCTACAAGACTTTTTTGTGATAGAAATGGACTCAGTGGCGGATTTATAGCAATACACACACTGTGCCTTCAGCACTACCCGCTCACTCCCTTCCCCTCCTTTTGGGTACTGAAGTGGTCTTCAGCACTACTCCTTCATTCCCTCCCCCTGCTTTTCAGTGTTGGAGTGGGGCAGTGTTGATTGTTTATGTCGGGACACCAGTTTTGTTCATGCGTGTACCTGCAGCTCACCTCCATTGTGGGTGTGCTGCACTACCTCAGGACGAGGATACGAGTTTTGCTAACAACATTACGAGTTCTGAAGTTCAGATGATACCACGCCTAGATAAGTCGAACATGATGAGTGCAGTACTTGTCCCTGAAACGCCGCACATGTAACAGCCATTAAAAGTAAAATTAGCGCCGATGACCTTAGATGTTAGGCCTCTTTAAACAACAAGTATCATCATCATCATCATCATCATCATCATCATCATCATCATCAAAAGTACTGTACAATTGGGTCTGGTATTCCTGAAGATTGATAGAATTTATTATCAATCCCTCGATCAACACACTCTTCCAAACCTAGGCCATGTTTGGGGGGTTGTAAATTCGGCCTCAAGTATCTGTTTTTTGTGTGTCATAAATTCGACCCGGACAAAAACATACGATCGCACCCCTACTCCTCCATATCTACCCCAGATGTCGATCCTCACGAGAACATAATTCAGCGTTAGTTTGGCTAGTAGAAACATTTTTCTTCCTATATTCAGCAGACATGACTGTCAACACTAACGTAGGACAGTCTGATATGACGACTTGCTCATAGTCACAAAATACAACATTATTGGTGATAATTTAAATAGGTACATGTCTGGACAACTCATCCACTATATTCTGAAATGATTAGATACATATTGTCGAGATATTGCTGATAATTCGTAAGAAAACCAATTATGTATATTAATTCTGATCGATTCGTCCATGAACTGTGAATATCTGATGTTTCTTCGCCAACTCTTGAACGTCCCGTCGACAAATACTGTATATTTGACATAAAGAAAATTCAACGTCCCTTTTTTTTTTTTTTTTTTTTTTAGTGAATATACGATATTATTCTGCACATTTCTTCGCTAAACGTCACATTCTAAACCCTACGTTACGCAGCAGTAACGTAAGTTCAGTCGAGAAATTCGTAGCACTGTTTAACTCTTCTTCCTGTCCGACTCGTTGCCCGAATGGTCAGCGTACTGGCCTTCGGTTCAGAGGGTCCCGCGTTCGATTCCTGGCAGGGTCGGGGATTTTAACCTTCATTGGTTAATTCCAGTGGCTCGGGGGCTGAGTGTTTGTGCTGTCCCAACATCCCTTCAACTCACAGACCACATATAACACTATAATCCACCACAACAACACGCAGTTACCTACACATGGCAGATGCCGCCCACACTCATCGGAGGTTCTGCCTTACAAGGACTGCACCCGGTTAGAAATAGCCACACGAAATTATTATACTCGTCTTCCTCATCACTTGGTTACTGAATTCATTTACCCCTTTGTCCATGAGTGCCGAGGTATTGTAGTGAAAATGATCATAAGGAGGATGGGAGAGGGTGAAGCCCGATGTCGACACATAGCCTACTCCGTCGAAAAACACCAAGGGTTCTGCTCAAGGCTTAATATCCCCATCGGATGGACGAATCACTATCAACAGAAGTGATTAGATGTTGTTTACCACCATCTTTTCTACCCCGCCGGTCAACATTCTCATGATGATTTATTTTCCACCAACGGGATTCGAACCAGCTAAGCACGGTGTCAGGCCATAAATACTTTACACCTTACCAAAATACCTGACGTGATGTTACAGAGATACGCAACCAACCACCGATCTGGCCCGAATTCATTCATCCCTTCCGCTAAAATTACTTGACGTGATGTTATAGAGATACGTAACCAACCACCGATCGGGGCCGAATTCATTCATCCCTTCCGCTAAAAATCCCTGATGTGATGTTACTTGGATATGTAAACAACTGCCGGTCAGGACCGAATTCATTTATCCTTTCTTTATAACTATCCCCTGAACGGGGTCGAATTCATCACCGGCCGTTGGAGGAAATCTTCTATCTTTTCTGTCTTGCATGACCTTTATATTTCTCTTGCCAGAACTTTCATTCCTTTAACATCTTTCAGCGAAGGTCAATGACTAGAGAGTTTTTGTTCTTACTGTTGTTGCTTTTCTGGTTAAAACAACTATTTGAACAATGTACAAATAATTGTAATTTTCTGTTCCGGATTTTAATACACATCTCTAAGTGACAGGGAACGGTATGAATTAGACCAATGCACTTGCAATTATTCCAATCAATTCGTTAATTTACATCATGCGAGTAATAACTCACTATAGCACTCACTAAGTTCATTTTTAATCTGTAAACGGTGCGCGTATGATACCACCAGAGGAAACTCTTCCGGTACTGCAGCCGTTACCACATGGAGAAAGATTCTTAAAATCCAACTCCCTTCAGCTTGTGGGACTCTTGACTGTCATTTAAATATCTGCTGTATTTCGTTAAGAGTTTTCAATTCTGGAGGATCTTAAATGTGTTTCAAGAACAGTCTGTATATGTCAATTATTTCTAGTACAGTTACAGAGATGAACAGTAAACTAAATTAAAGGTCATTACAGGAATTCGTGTAACTTGAGTCCAAGCGCAAGGCATGATTATTTAACTTCTCACCGGCTCAGGGAGATCTTATGGTGACGAAGGGATAGGACAGGCTAGGATTGTGAAGGAAGCGACCGTGGCCTTAATTAAGGTACAGCCCCCAGCGTTTGCCTTGTATGAAACTGGGAAACCTCGTAAAACCACCTGCAGCGTTCCAGACAGTGGGGTTCGCAACTACTACCTCCCGAATGCAAGCTGACGGCTAAACGACCGAACCACGTAGCCAACTCGCTCGGTGCTCAAGGCATCCTCAGCAAACGCATTGCTTAACAATACCATCAATGCTCCTTACAATATTAGTATTCTAGTAATGCACTTGGCACAACGCTACCAATTTATAATGCCCCCCCCCCCAAAGCAAAATGCCTCACAATAAAATCCCCGTAGCACAATAGACCTCTTGTGGCCTATCGTTGGGCTACTGATCGAATGGCATCTGTAATGATTACTTAGGAGACAATCACGTAGATTTTAGACATCTTAAAATAACAGTCATCGTAATGTCGATATCATCATTATTAGAGCAGAGTTTCTCCTTTCAGGTCAGATATTTCCGCAGTTTTCCTCATGAGAGGGAGTAAAATCCTCTCTAAATCTTCAATCAATCCAGCTTAAATTTGAGACTAAGATAAGGATCACTCTCAAGGCTCGTGTCTTTACTGCTGAGTCCTCGGAAGTAAATATTTCTTACGCTTACATTCCTAGAATATAATTTTCTGCTTGTGTGTCATCATTTTCTTAAAAGTTGCTGATAGATAAGTATGATTTCAGGTTGAAAAAGAACCCCAGTCTTTTGATACGTGCATCCGTCAGTCTTCATAATGTATCATATTCTGTTTCAGATAAAATTTTAGCCAAGAACTTTCTCAGTTATCACATTGCTTCACATTAATGCACAGTCATTTTAATTATATGAGAGTCTACAATATGGTGTAGCCATTCGTATTCGTGGAGAAAATTTAGAAAGTTATGAAATTCCGTCTCTACCCATCATGTACCAAGTTCTTAATCAGTACACTGCCTTCTTTTATGAAAGGTTTCGAGCCATCGTTATAGTAACATTTTATTTTGTCAAAGTCATCTTGTAAAGTGTAGTTATTTTCCGGGCCAGCTTTTGAGCAGACCAAACCGGAAGAGAGTCCGGTTCTGCGCTGTAGGGCGCAATGCGGCTGTCTGTCACCCGGTTGCCCCGGGTTCGATTCCCGGCCGGGTCAGGGGTTATTAATTGTTGTGTCATCTTTAACGTGCCTTTCCTCACATGCAACGCTCTACACTTCCGCAATTCGAATTACACGCAGGTTCATATCATATGGTGCAAGTAGGGGCAAAAGATCTCTATAGGTCGACGCCCCGAACAAATAGCATTAAAAATAAAAACAGGAAGAGAGGGTTATAGACCAAGGTGAGAGGCTGCTACGAGAGGCTGCGCCTACGGTGTTGTCACATGGTATAATTTATAATTTCGTGTGGCTATTTCTAGCCGAGTGCAGCCCTTGTAAGGCAGACCCTCTGATGAGGGTGGGCGGCATCTGCCATGTGCAGGTTACTGCGTATTATTGTGGTGGAGAATAGTGTTATGTGTGGTGTATGAGTTGCAGGGATGTTGGGGACAGCACAGACACCCAGCTCCCGAGCCAGTGGAATTAACCAATGAAGGTTAAAATCTCCGACCCGGCCGGGAATCGAACCCGGAACCCTCTGAACCGAAGACCAGTACGCTGACCATTCAGCCAACGAGTCGGACGTTGTCACTTGGTAGGATAGGGGGATGGGGGACAAGTGTTTCATGCCTACTGTCAGCACAAGTTACGGCAATGCTGTCGCAGCGCGGGCTCATTTGGCAATGAAGGTGAGCGTGACGAGGCAAAGACGTTACTTCCGCTTTGGTCTGTTCAAAAGGTGGCCCAAATTATAAATGATGTATAGTGCAGTGCAAGATGAACCAGCGAATATTTTCTCCAAATTCAGAAGCTCTATATGTACGTGGTTAGGCTGGGTTAGTGTTGAATCTCAATATCTCTGAGACAGAAACCACTTCCACCCAAGAATACTTCTCTTCCCCCTCCCCCCTTCGCCCCGCCGATTCAAACGATACTGCACAAATGTAATCCAATAACTGTAGTTCGCAGGTCCAAGTATGAAACTTTGCAATTTGTAATCCCTCGCATAAGTAGAAAGCTTTGGGAGGAGCTGGTGGGTGCTTGGGATTGAAAGCTTATAGTGTCCCCCTTGCAATTGCTTGTCTCTTAAGTAAGGATTTTGTGCATGTGTCAGCCCCCTAGGACACCACGCCGCCACTCCACGAGGCGAGCTGCAGACTCCGGAGGTTAACTGAGGACTCGGACTCAGCGGTGCGCGAGACATGTTTTACGGATGAGCGGATTCCTGAATTCGCTGAAGAGCCTGGCTTCAGGAGTTGGTGGCGCCAAACAGCACGGTAAGTAACGCCACTCACTGTGGACGAAAGTAATAAAAAGTTCGAAATTACTATGATAGAAGCACGATGACATTTATGAAGTGTGGAGTTACAAGAATCCCTATAAGAAATATATCCTAGGTGTTGAAAAATGAGGACTTATTGTTCAGACTGATAAATGTGCAGGATGACCGGTCTGATTTCCTAAGAAATGCGATACCATTATGCGAGGAGTGAGTCACAAAATTCTAAGAAGTGGCTACGTAGGGAATAGCTTCCAATATAGTGCTAACGAACTGGAATCGGCAAGGGAAAAAAAGAGTCCGAGTTTCAAGTATTCTAGGAGGTATACCAGTTGCATGGCATCACATTCACATATATATATACTTTTCTACTTTCCAGACTTAGGACTGACAAACATAGCTTCACGAAGAATTTAAAACATTCCTTTCTTCGCTTATAGTCAAACTTCGCCAGACTTCGGTAAGACGCCGATAACATACCATATTTACAAACTGATATGGTATTTTTTCAGTGATTATTACTCACATCATTATTTTATAGGATTCTAGGTTTATTCCGGACACATTCTTACACTTCTGCTTGATCACCTTTTGAGGTATCCGTCTGTCTGTTGGATCTACAGGACGGTTGATATCTCAAATAGTACCACCAAAGGTTTTGTTATTATAGGGAAACCGCAAAAAATATTGGTTAATGTTATGATGTGGAGAATATAATCAGTTGTTTAAGTGTACATGAAAAGGTTCACATGGAATAAATGAAGGACAAAACTTTTCATTAAAGCTGATGGAAGATAGCTATTTTCGATGGTATAATCACAAAATATGTTTCTGGTTTGTATGGCCATACTGTTGTCAGTGAAGCAATCCTCTACGTGGTTGGCGTTTGAACGAAAGTCCGAAGAAAATACAATTTTAGAAGACAGTTAAGAGAGACGTCCAAGTGGACGCCGGCACACATTCATTCGTGCGTTAAAACTACCCACATGCAATTCAATGTTTACCTTGCGAGCCCGCCCTTATCCTACTTGAAATTCGCACGAGCCCTTTCCAGTACATAAACATTTCCGTAATTGGTTACCTGAGTAGGTATTTCTTTCTTCTACTTCGGTTCATTCTGTAATAAACTTTATAGCTGAGATTTCAGTTCCTACTTTCTTTGTGCTGAAGTATTTTGGTTATTCCATATCAAACTAGAACACTGCTATATATAAGAATATAATTATTGCTTCCTATATCCCTTACCTTGACTGCTAGTTGCTTCTGTGGATAAGTGGTAGAGTGTCGGCCTCCGGATCTCAAAATAGTGGATTCAACCCCGACAGAGGTAGTCGTATTTTTGAAGGGCGGAAAAAATCCATTCGGCATACCATGTCGTACGAGGTCGGCATGTAAAAGATCTCTGGTGACACATTTGGTGTTTACCCTACAAAATTAATTGAATATCAGCCATAGGTGCCCAAGAGAGTTTCGGTTTACTCGGTCTGCCGTCTAGTAGACCTAGAGTAAAATGAAACGTCGAAATTGACAAGCCTGATGACGTCAAATTGAAATGTCTGCACACGGTAGCTGAGGCCATAAGATTATTATTTATTACCTTGTTTACTTGTAATAACAATATTTGACGGGACTTAAGTATGCATTTAATTTAAATGCACTGTCGAAAAAATATCAGGACACTCTTTGGAAGCTTGCCAATTCAGTCAATATTTATTGTAGAGCATTATATGGAGTATATACCTGAAGTGATTACATTTTCAGATCGATGGTTCAAGCGGTTCCGAGAAAGCAGGTACGATGGTGGTGATTACTGTTTTAAGAGGAAGTACAACTGGACAACCATCTTCTACTAACACGAATCAGACGGGAAAAAATGGAAGAGGTTCGACACTTCGATAAACGAAGGTATCGGCAAAGCAAAAGAGAAGGTCCAGGAAAGGCGTGAAAATGAAAGACTCCCTATGCCTCGAAAACTTAAGCCATGCCGTAACACCTGTAGTAGTACGCGGTGTAGTCTCCACAGGTGGCAATTTAAGTATTCAAGCTGACATGCAGTAGATCGCATAGGTGGCGAAGAATGTCTTGGGATATATTATTCCATACCTGCCCGATCTGTTGGCGTAACTCCGTAAGAGTTGTGGATGGGCAAGTCCCACGAGTCACTTGTCATCACGTCATATCCCACGGGTGCTCGACAGGCGATTGTGCTGCACGTCTTGCAGAGAACGTTCAATTGCACGGGCAGTGTATGGGCGAGAGTTATACAGCACATCACCTTCCTGTTGCAAGAACGGCAGAATATCGAGTCGAACAACATTCTGCACGTTCTAAGCGTTGTTCAGCGTTCCCTCCACAAACACCAAAGCTGAATGAGTTGTAGCTTATCGCATCCTAGACCACAAGGCCTGGGATGGGACCAGTGTGTCTTGGACGAATGCACTCTACGAGAAGGTGGTCACTAGGTCTAAGTCGTACGCGCTAACGACTATCACTTGTGTACAGCCACTGAAGATCACGGCGCATCATTTCTTCCTCCAGGTGATCTTCTGACGGCTCCAGTCGATCCGCCCACGTCAATGCTGTTGTTATTATTAAGCGTATGGAATTTACAGAATGAACAAGTATATACAATATTATACAAAAGAAAAACCTGCAAAGAATACATGGTAAGTAGGGAACAATTACACATGGATATCTAAATTGTTTATCCACTGCACTAGGGTTTCTGAGACATCAGCAAAGTCTTTCCGGTCTCCACCGTAAGCACGCAGAGGGCATTCATCCATTATATGATGCATGGTCTGGACTAAAGCACTACGATCACACGCTGGAGAGTCCCCGAAGCCCCATTGGTGAAGGGAGAATGTAGATCTTCCACAATTAGTGCGAAACCTGTTTAGTGATGCCCACGTTCTTCTTGGCAAACTGAAACCAGCTGGGGCGTGGTTTGGATTAAATAGGCTTGGCCACTCCGGAGCTGTACGAATCCATTGCTCTTTCCATTCCTCTTTTAAATTGAAACCAGCATCCATTAGATTCTTAGCTGTTTTCATTGGTGGCTTACGGGATTTCAGCCTTTGTCCCCAGAGATCTGCAACATCCCTATGGATGGGTAGAGTTGGATTGGACATGATCTTATCAAGGGCTCTTGAACGTCGCAGACTTGGTGGAGCAATGTGGGACAGGACTGGCAGCCAGTGCGTTGCAGTAGGCTTCAGAGTACCAGAGATGATACGCATGGTGGTGTTAAGTTGTACATCGACTTTCTTCAAGTGGCAACTGTTAACCCATAGTGAAGAGCAGTATTCAGCTGCAGAACACACAAGGCCAAGCCCAGTGCGTCGTAAGCACCCCATGAAGTTCCACAAAATTTAAACAGAATATTATTACGTGATCTCAACTTAGATCCGAGGTTTTCAAGATGCTTTCTATAAGATAGGGTTCGGTCAAGCGTTACCCCGAGGTACTTTGGATTAGGATTGTGCTTTAGCACTGAGCCATTGAAGCATACTTGGAGTTTTGTATTAGCCAACTTGTTGTGGAGATGGAAGCAAGCAGATTCTGTCTTATTCATGCTGGGTTGTAGTCTCCAGTTTCGGAAGTAACAGCTAAGTGTATTCAGGTCAGACGCCAGGATGGCCTCGGCATGACTGAGATCTGGATGCTGTAGTGTGAATGGAAGACAGGCTAGGGGTGTGCTTGTCCAGAGTTCCGTTACAGTGACCGGTTCCGAACAATTCGTGTTTGCTGTGGTAGCTGTACGGTGTGCCACTGCTGCCCTTACAATATTGAGGTGCAATATTGAGGTGCGTCTCTGCGGTGTGGACGTCCAGAACCTCGTCTATGAATGTGAGAATGTTCATTTGTCCACTGGTATCAGTCTGCACAACCGACGCGGCACGTCCAACTTGCGTCGCAATTCTCCAAAAGGACCAACTCCTCCACTCGAAATGCCATTACTTGACCGCTCTCAAACTCGTGGTATGGCGTCTGCTTGCTCTACACGTTGCTTGTGTTAGGGGACATTACTTTTTAAAGCGTAGACACAGATGGTGTTCTGGTAACTGTCCCATAACGTCTCTCTCTGGCAGACGACGTTCAAACTTTCCTCCAGAAGGCATACGCTGCAATCAGATCAAAATCGACTTCGTCCTTCCAGGTGTTCTGCGTTTTACTTTTTTCGGCAGTGTACGTGACCAACATTTCACTTTCGCGCCTGTATATTAGAGTGGGGCTGAATAACTTCACACTAGGCATGGCTGTGAACGATATATATGCAATTTGCTTTGCAAATTTAACGAATTCTGAGTAGGCTGCTCATATCAGAAGCTGCGTAATTAGCATCAGTAATGAAGAAAACTTCGTTTCTGGTAGAACTGAAGTAACTTCAGACTAATCGCATATCTTTCCTGTTCTTTATTCTGTATAACCTTTAAACATATATTACATCGGAACTCTAATAATAACAACCTGAAGCCTCCGTGGCTCAGGTGGCAGCGCTGGGTTCCGTGGTTCAAATCCCGGTCACTCCATGTGAGATATGTGCTGGACAAAGCGAAGGCGGGGCAGGTTTTTCTCCGGATACTCCGGTTTTCCCTGTCACCTTTCATTCCAGCAACACTCTCCAATACCATTTCATTTCATCTGTCAGTCATTAATCATTGCCCCAGAGGAGTGCGACAGGCTTCGGCAGCCTGCACAATTCCTATCCTTGCCGCAAGTTTGGGGTTTCATTCATTGCATCCCAGGCCCGGTCACTGACTGGAAAATAGGTTGTAGGTTTTGTTTTATGCTAATAATAACCTGTACAGAGTCAGAATACTACTGGATATTACGACACGGCTGGTTAGGTGTTCTATTTCTGTGTCTTATATTGTAGGATAGAATCCAGGCCACTTCTTGCCTAGGTTGTTTCTGGAAACCGCGATGTCCTCCAAGATGCTTTCGAAGAGGATCATGAGTCAGAATGTTACCCCTTGTGATCCCCACTTCTTGCAAGTCCCTTTCCAACTCGGTAAACCAGGCTCCTTTGGTCTTCTTATCCAGATAGTGGGGAAACGTCTGTTCGGATAATCTGGACCGCGCTATTTAAAACAATCACAATTTCGCAAAACTTGTGCTAGATGCAAAGCTAGAAATTTGGATAATGTCCAGAAGGACTTCTTAAAGGCAGAAATAAAGAATATAAAGAATATAAAGAATGGAGAAGGAAGTGCAATGCCAAGTACAATAAATTAATGTCATTAAAAATGCTAAAGCCGCCTCTGTGGTGTAGTGGTTAATGTGATTAGCTGCCACCCCCGGAGGCCCCTGTTCGATTCCCGGCTCTGCCACGAAATTGGAAAAAAAGATACGAGAGCTGGAACGGGGTCTACTCAGCCTTGGGAGGTCAACTGAATAGAGGTGGGTTCGATTCCCACCTCAGCCATCCTGGAATTGGTTTTCCGTGGCTTCCTACTTCTCCTCCAGGCAAATGCCGGGATGGTACCTAATTTAAGGCCACGGCCGCTTCCTTCCCTTTTCCTTGTCTATCCCTTCCGATCTCCCCCCCCCCCCGGCAAGGTCCCTGTTCAGCATAGCAGGTGAGGCCGCCTGGGTGAAGTACTGGTCATCCTCTCCAGTTGTATACCCCGACCCAGAGTCTGTAGCTCCAGGTCACTGCCTTAGAGGCGGTAGAGGTGGGATCCCTCGCTGAGTCCGAGGGAAAAACCGACCCTGGAGGGTAAACAGATAAAGAAGAATGGTAAAGCCAGAAAGCAAAGACTCTAAAATTAAAGAAAGGTATTGTTGAGGTTATTATTATTAAATAAACCCATTTAGGACTTTACACAGTACTTACAGGCCTTTTCTTCCTTCTCAGTGCCTTATTTCTTTCATTCATTAGTTGTAGATGTTTAGGCGGTTTTTTCCTCTCTTTGGTTCACGTTGTTGCGTTTCCTTCAGTTTGCCCTCTTCGTCAAAATGAAAATGTGTTAATGAATATTGAAATTTCACGACTGCATTGTAATCGAAATGGACTTTCAATCTATTAGGTCGTGTTACGTAAATTTAGTACGTGTGAAGTACAGCACAAAAACGGCCAACCGGATACCAGTGGGATCCGAACCCACAACCTCCCCATATCGCGTCGGTTGCTCTACCAAATGAGCTATGGTGACCTAGGTCATCGTTGTTCTGTTGGAAAGCATCTAAGCTACAGGTCTGGCACAAATGCCATCACACTGTAGGGTGCGTTTAAGTCGCCCGTTGAGGCCCAAGTCAATGAATATTGAAATTTCACGACCGCATTGTAATCGATTAAATTTGTCAATTTTGAATCTAAAGATCTCCCTGTAATGGATGTCTTCTTGTGTAATTCCTGTCAATTTAGGATTGTTTTTGACTTCGCCGATCCATTTCGTAGTCTGCTTTTGCCCTAGTCATCCGTGAGCCGTATACCGGTGCGCTTTAGCGTTCCTCTGTCGATCATTATTTGTAGTAGTTATTTTAACGGGTAGAAAAATTATTAAGTACTTAGTTAATGGCTTGTTAATACTTTGAGGTTTGAATTTATATTATTATTATCAATTAATTTTGCAAAATTTTGACTAAAGGTTCGAACGCGTATAGTCTCAGACATTGACCGACACGTATTTATTTAGTAATATGGCATGTGTTGGCGCTTAGCGGTACTCCGTTCAGTGCCAACTAGCTTCTTATTGCTTTAATGTAGCAATTAGCTCATGCCATATATTTTGCGCTAATTTAATATAATTAAATTTTAGCAGATGTTAGGTTAATTTTGAAAGACATCATTGTTGTTTAGGCAGCATAGATATTTAGCGGTGCACCTTGCCTCGGTCCCGAGAATCTGTGCTTCATCTACTGTATTTGTGAAGGCATCGTTATTGGCTGTATCTTGGTTTAAGGAAGTGAGTATTTTCGGGTGTAATTTCTTGGTGGTCTTGGCGGGAATTAATTTAGGAGGGTGGGTGGGTGTAAAGCTGATTAGGTTCCCCAGGGTCTCGGCTACTCGGTCCACCGAGGGGGCCCCTGGATTCGGTTGGATTTGGTTTTGAAGGAGGTTAAGGAGGAGTAATACTAGATTACTGGTTTCGTTATTGATGAGGGGGTGGGGGTGGTTGAGAAGTGGTGGTGGCTGTGATGTAGGTGTGTTTGGTTTGGTGTGTGTGTGTAAGTTTTGCGAACTTTAGATTTAATAGCCCTTTTGAAATATGGACAACCAAGAAACGAGGCCGCATGATTGCCATGGCAGTTCGCACAGCTCGCCTGGTCCCGAGGTACCTTGCATTCAGAGTGGTGGTGAGGGCCGGCACACCTGTTGCAGCGGGTTCCATTCTTACACCTGGCTGCATGGTGATTGAGTTTTAAACAAACGAAACAAGGAATAGTGAGTGAGGGGTGAGGGTATCGTGACTGGGCTGTTGTTTAGAGGTGGGGGGGGGGGGGTGAGAGAGTGGTTGTGTTTTGGGGTGCTTACTGGTGTTGTTATGTTGAGGCTTGGGTTGTTTTACTTTAGATTGTATAGTTTGAGAAGACATGTCTGTGGTAGAAACATTTGATTGAGTAGACTTACTGCAGGTTTGTTGGGGGTGGGGGGTATGGGTTGGGTCTGAGTGTCGTAAGTGACTGGGGGGAACTTCGTAGGATTTATCTTCCGAGTCTGGGGTAGCTTGGGTTGATTGTTGTTTGGTACGTGGGACTGTTTGGATGATGGAATCTCTGGTGGGGGGAGGTGGATTGGTTTGTGTTTGACTGATTTTGATCTTTCTCTTAGTGGATGTGGCTTGACAGCTGGCTTCTTTCGTGGTCTTGATCTTCTTATTTGCAGCAGGGAATGTTGTTTCTTCTGTTTGAGAACTGGTTTCTGAGGTGAAGCTTGAATTCGGCTGTGCCATATTGATGGGGGTTTCAGTTGGTTATTGGGTTGGGGCTGGGTTTGGATTTGCTGGTCAGTGATCTGGGGAGGGAGATTGATTTGTTGATTGACTTGATGTGTGACGGGATTGGTAATCATGGGGGTAGGGATGTTGGTTTTCTCAAGTGCCTGAAGGATTTGGTGGATGGAGATGTTACGGCGGGACATAACCATTAGAAGATTATTATGTGATTCTTCAATCACGGCGATATGCTCGGAGAAGATTGGCATTAGGTGACTGATAATTGTCTTCCTGGTCATGGAGACCGGGTCTGGTTCTGTTAGGTTGAAGATCGGCACAAGACACTTAGCAGAGACTGGGAAGGTGGTGTTTCCCCGAACGTAGAAGAGTGGGACTGTATAGTAAACTTCTTGTTCCTCTTCTCCAGAGCCGTCATCTTCATTTTCATCTTCCTCTTGTTGTTGTTGTAGGGTTGATTGGCGGGCTGGTTGCGGTTGAGGCATGGCGTGTGAAGGGGAGGAGGGGTACTGCGGTGAGGGGGGTGTTGTGGTGGTGAGCGGTACGGAGATGGCCATTGAACTGTATGAGGTGGTGTAGGGGGAGACAAAGAATTAGTGACTACATTTGCGCGCGTAAATCAGTAAGGAGGCTATTTTGCCATTGTTGTAACTGTTGTTCCATGTCTTCCATTGTTGATAGGGTGTGCGTGTGTAGAGGACCATTTTATAATTTAATACTCACTTAGTGGGTTCGGTCGGGTCAGGTATAGTTTTACCGGATCACGCCGTGACAAGGCCCGAACCGAAGACCTCACTAAAGGCTTGAAAATAGAGGTGAATGCCGCTCCTGCTGGCGATCGCTGATAGGTGGTTATGGTGTTAGGCAGATGGCCTATCTATCTCGGATACATGGTACCGAGAGCTGGAACTCTTGGCGGTGAGAGCTGTTGTGGGCAAATCGAGATTGCTACCGTGATTGATGACTTTGCTGGCGGGACCTAGTGTTTACAGTACGCTATGTCTTCTGGTATAGGCTAGAGCAATTTTGTTACTTTCATAGATTTGTCTCAGCTTTATCCTTGGCTTTGACAATATGAAAGTGACTGAGGTATGAGCGATGCTAGTAATGCCAATCACCGGGCGAGTTGGCCGTGCGCGTAGAGGCGCGCGGCTGTGAGCTTGCATCCGGGAGATAGTAGGTTCGAATCCCACTATCGGCAGCCCTGAAAATGGGTTTCCGTGGTTTCCCATTTTCACACCAGGCAAATGCTGGGGCTGTACCTTAATTAAGGCCACGGCCGTTTCCTTCCAACTCCTAAGCCTTTCCTATCCCATCGTCGCCATAAGACCTATCTGTGTCGGTGCGACGTAAAGCCCCTAGCAAGAAAGTAATGCCAATCCTTATGCAGTCAGTCCCTGTTATGAATGGTGTGAAAATGTCGCTCATAGGGTCGGTTGGTGCATGCATTTCAGTGGGCTTGGCAGACTGATATGTAATAGCAACTTCTGGCTCGGTGAGGCAAGCAACGGGAAACTACCTCATTCCTCATTTCCCTAGTACGCCTCTTCAGTGATGCCTAGGCCATCTATGACAGCTGATGGCGGAGCTGTTGAGGATCCAACCAGCGGCATCGCTGACGGACTGAACATACATAGCGTGAAATGATGTTGCTCTCTCCAAGGCTCAGAAGTGAATTTCACTCCTTCTTTCATATAATTCGACTAGTGTTCCCTTTCTAGTCTGTCAGTGTTCAATATTTCCATAAAATGATAATCTGCGTTTTCTCATATCGCTGTGAATAACTGTCCTTATTTGATTTCCTGTCTGTTTCTGAGTTCAGTATGTGTTGTTCGTCTGTGAGTTTTAGACTTGGAATTTTCTTTATGATTTTGTAATGTTTTACTCAAACGTTCTGCTTTTTTGTTCCAAATCTATAGAGACATTCTGGTTAATGACCGCATTGAAATGACTTATGATCTATTATTATTATTATTATTATTATTATTATTATTATTATTATTATTATTATTATTATTATTATTATTTCCAATTTTGCTTTACGTCGCACCGACACAGATAGGTCTTATGGCGACAATGGGATAAGAAAGGGCTAGGAGTGGGAAGGAGGCGGCCATGGCGTTAATTAAAATACAGTCCCAGCATTTGCCTGATGTGAAAGTGGAAAGCCATGGAAACCCATCTTCAGGGCTGCCGACAGTGAGGTTAGAACCCATTATCTCCCGTTTTCAAGCTCAAAGCTCCGTTCTCCTAATTACACGCCAATCCGCTCGGTATTATTATTATTATTATTATTATTATTATTATTATTATTATTATTATTATTATTATTATTATTATTATTATTATTATTATTTATGCTGGAGTTTACGTACGTTGCATATCTGATCCATATTTAATGAGCTTATGGAATTAACACGTGTTATATTGAAAAATCAGTGACTTATTGTAACTGCGTGTAAACACATAATCCACTTTTATTTATTCAGTAAACTGTATGTTATATAATAATGCATGTTTTATACTGCCCGTATTATTAAAATATAAGCACACCTCTACCCAACTCTTGCAGCATCGACCATATCTTCGGCCACATGTGCAGCTTAGTTTCTTTCTGTTGAATGTTGAGGGAAATTCAATGGCATCAGATGTTCACTAAGTGGCTACATTACACCAGCTGATGTTCTTTACTATACCAGAGTGCGGATCTGAACTTTAAACCTTTTGTAGTGGGATATTAAAAATTTAGAACGTATTTTTGGCTTACTACTGTATAAATTCTACGGAGTACAACACAATATTTTTACCTTCTCTTTTACATGGCAAAGTTGAAAAAAAATATGACATGGCTTTTGTTGAAGTACAATCCTCCCTTAACAACCATTAGTTAAGTAATTCACCGACAAGCCTAAATATAATTAAATGATTTCCAATTACCGAAAAAATGGATAGAAAGCACCAACTTACTTCTAATCGAAATTAACGAATCAACTACAAAATTAAGACAAAATATCCAACGAGATGCTGCATCTGTATGGAATACTCCACTTTAATATACCAAATCCTCTTTAATAAATGGAGAATTATTGATCTTATTGTTGTCAAAATCAGTCACTGGAACATACGGCAACCTGATATTCACTTATTTTCGGTTAAATCTGCTAGAATAATAGCAGTGTTCGTAAATTATTTTAAATACATTAAGACATGTAACAACGGTAGTGAATTATCCTACCATTGACCGATAAAACTGGATTACCTACACGTAGATATTTCAGTTCATGATCAGTTACAGTCGGTTCAAGCAAGGAAATAAAAACGGTAAGATAAGCTCACGTCCGCCTCTGTGGTGTAGTGGTTAGCGTGATTAGCTGCCACCCCCGGAGGTCCGGGTTCGATCCCCGGCTCTGCCACGAAATTTGAAAAGTGGTACGAGGGCTGGAACGTGGTCCACTCGGCCTCGGGAGGTCAACTGAGTAGAGGTGGGTTCGATTCTCACGTCAGCAATCCTGGAAGTGGTTTGTCGTGGTTTCCCACTTCTCCTCCAGGCAAATGCCGGGATGGTACCTAACTTTAGGCCACGGCCGCTTCCTTCCCTCTTCCTTGTCTATCCCTTCCAGCCTTCCCATCCCCCACCAAGGTCCCTGTTCAGCATAGCAGGTGAGGCCGCCTGGGCGAGGTACTGGTCATCCTCCCCAGTTTCATCCACCGACCCAATGTCTCACGCTCTAGGACACTGCCCTTGAGGCGGTAGAGCTGGGATCCCTCGCTGATTCCGAGGGAAAAGCCAACCCTGGAGGGTAAACAGATTAAGAAAGAAAGATAAGCTCACGATGTTGTCTCTTCGTTGAAATTGACAGGGTACTGAGAAATTCAAAACAACTGCTTAAATAAAAATGTGACAAGAGATTGTAGTCAAAAGAATATCAGTTTCCGGAAATGAACTGTGGTGCCAGATATCGAATTACTTTTTTTTTTCTTTTTTGGAATTATTTAACAGTATGACCAACACTAACACTCATATCCCCGGTTCACGTTGTTTCCGAGTGGGCGAGTTGGTCGTGAGGTTAGAGGAGCGCGGCTGTGAGCTTGCATCCGGGGGATAGTAGGTTCGAATCCCACTGTCGGCAGCCCTGAAGATGGTTTTCCGTGGTTTCCCATTTTAACACCTGGAAAATGCTGGAGCTGTACCTTAATTAAGGCTACGGCCGCTTACTTCCAACTCCTAGCCCTTTCCTATCCTATCGTCGCTATAAGACCTACCTGTGTCGGTGCGACGTGAAGCAAATAGTAACCACAGTTACTTTCTTCTGATTGTGCGGTCTGTGGTCAAATGTGCTATTGAAAACGTTTCAGTGAAACATTCTGATGTAAGTACAAATCAAGTGCACGTAGGTGTGATGAAAGAAGTAATAAAACCAAAACGATAATACGGTGGCGATAGACAGCTGTTGAAGTTCCTTTTTGGTCATTGGAGCCATGAGCTAAATAGTCATTTAAACTCTGTCTATAAGAGAACCCGTTATTATTTATTTATTTATTTATTTATTTATTTATTTATTTATTTATTTATTTATTTATTTATTTATTTATTTATTTATTTATTTATTTATTTATTTTCCAAATTTTGTAGATACATTTCAGGGATGGTGAATAGAGAAAAGGCATAGCGCCACTTACACGAAGGTACCTCCATTCCCACTTATAATGACAATATTAAATACAAGTATAGGCTACATAATGTGCTTATCTACAAAAATCGTATTTACATAGAAGTATTATTTACATAATATTCACGGCACCTGTCGAACATTCAAATAATTCTACTTACACACACACGTGAATACCCACATATACTTCAGGTAGGCCGGTTTATTCGTAAAGTTAAATACGCAAGAAATCTCTACGGTAATGCGCTCCTTCCTTTCCGTCGTGTTTGTGCTGGAGGCCTAGGACCTTTTCAGACGATTATTTTTATGTCAGAAAATGTACTGTAGATATTCTTGTTTGATCCTGACCACCGCTTCCTCCTGTTTTTCCCCCCTCCTGCAATGAAACAGAATCGTCAGTAATGATGACAATCCCGAAATTGGCTGCGAGCCAGAATCTGTAATATTGATCGGCGCTAGTGGGTCCTACACTAAGAACGGGTGGCCAGTGCTGCACACTCATTTCTCCACTTTCAAGCAGACAGAAATAATAGCTCTGGGGGAAGTTGCGACCTCAACTCTATCCAGATCTGTTTGTTACGTGAAGAATGTACAACACTCCATAAGTACGCCCTGAAGTTATGGGAATATATCACACACATCCTGCGTAACGACAGTACAATAATTGAGAACGGTACACAGTCCCCTGTCAAGTGTATGAAAGCAGGCTCCCTTGGGCTGCTTGATGATGCAAGTGTAGTAGTAGCCTCAGTCTCTTTGTTTGGCCCTGAAGAAACATAATATCGATGTTGGCACTCTCGAAAATGTTGCGCGAGAAACAAAATGACAGTCATCGCAAGAACATTTTTTCAAATGTATCTAGGTAACCATTGGGATAACAATTTTTTTTATATATACAGACAATATTGCTACATTAATTCTACAGAGAAAATGTTATTAAAAACCTTTATGTAGGACTAACCACTTTCTCAAAAAGTTTACCTTTATAGTTTCCAAAAAATATCTCAGTATGAGAGTTTCTCCAGTGAATGTTTGACATTATTTCTATTGCCACTGGATAACAATAATAACACGTAATACATTACAAAATAACAAATATCCCCATCTCCCCTATGTTTTACAGCATAAGTAAGCATAGAAAATTGAAAGATAACTTTGTGAGAAATACACTGGTCATATATTTTTGTCTTTGAGGGTAATTTTAACTATTTTTGTCAATGAACCCATTGTTATAAAAGATCATTATACAGATCTTGGCCAACTTCCGCCACACTGGTTACTTAGATAAAGTGTTTGCGATGGCGGCTATTTTGGTTTTCGCGTGCAACGTACAAACCCATCATTTTCGAGAGTGTCAATATCGAAATTATGTTTCTCCAACGTCAAACAAATGGATTGAGACCACTAACACACTTGTATCATCAAAGATCCCATGGATGTACATTTGATAGATTATCAACGTGCTGACTACCATACGTACTCAACACGACCTAATAAATTTAAAGTGTATTTCTAGTACAATGCAGTCTTTCTTTTTCCTTTCTTTATCTGTTTACCCTCCAGGGTCGGTTTTTCTCTCGGACTCAGCGAGGGATCGCACCTCTACCACCTCAAGGGCAGTGTCCTGGAGCTTCAGACTTTGGGTCGGGGGATACAACTGGGAAGGAACCAGTACCTCGCCCAGGTGGCCTCACATGCTATGCTGAACAGGTGTCTTGCCGGGGAGATAGGAAGATTGGAAGGGATAGATAAGGAAGAGGGAAGGAATCAGCCGTGGCCTTAAGTTAGGTACCATCCCGGCATTTGCCTGGAGGAGAAGTAGGAATACGCGGAAAACAATTTCCAGGATGGCTGAGGTGGGAATGGAACACACCTCTACTCAGTTGACCTCCCGCGGCTGAGTGGACCCCGTTCCAGCCCTCGCACCACTTTTTAAATTTCGTGGCAGAGCCGGGAAACGAACCCGGGCCTCCGGGGGTGGCAGCTAATCACACTAACCACTACGCCACAGAGGCGGACACAATGCAGGCTTAAAATTTAAATATTTACTTGAATTAGCCCACACCGGGCGACAAACACACACTCTACAGTTGTGCTGGGAGTAGTGCCAAACCTGTAGCTCAGATCCTTCCCAACAGAACAAATACTATATGAAGACCTCGGTGCAAAATTCGGTCAAGTCCATGTGTAATGGGTAGAGAAATATATGCCACATCTTTCATTTAAAAAATCAGACACGTTCATCTTCAAGTAACGTCTCTGCCGTAAAGAGGGCTTTGTCTGCATCACGAATCTGCATTTTAAAAACCGGCCAGGTCCGGACTTGACTGAATCTTGCTCTGAGACCCTATTGCTAGATAGTAGTAATATTACTTATAATGACTACAACTCACTGTTGTTCGTGTGAAATAATTCTAGCCTACGTTTTGTGTATTGACATGTACATTGCTACCATAGCCCAATGTCAATGAAGATAACTAAATTTAAAGATGCGCAAAAGCGTTTACAACAATATGTGCCAAAGTGTGATTATTAGGCCTAAGTCATGCAACACTACAGAGCATGAAAATAATGATTCAAGTGAATCAGACTAAAGGCCATAACAGCTGCAAGATGTAGAATCCTAACCATGTCACACTTGCCATTGCTGTGTATTTAAATTACCTTTAACATGGAAACAAACATTACGTGTGTGTGTGTGTGTGTGTGTGTGTGTGTGTACTGTATATGCGTATGCAAATAAATATAATACTTCCAAATTTGCAATGGTTAACGATCCAGTTGTCTTATTTTGAAAGTAAACTGAGATGAAAATTGTTTTTATGGTTTGGATCTTTTCGGGTCAATAAAGTCCATCATCCTAAATTCCATTTACCATAGACAAACACGTTCACTTGTTATTCTTATGCCAATCGTTGTTGAATTTCCGGACGAATGACTATAGTGGGAAACCACGGAAAACCACTTCGAGGATGGCTGAGGTGATCTCAGTTGACCTCCCGAGGCTGAGCGGATCCCATTCCAGTCCTCGTACCACTTTCCGTGGCAGAGCTGGGAATCAAACCCGTGCCTCCGGGGGTTGGCAGTTAATCACACCAACCACTACACCATGGAGGTGGGCTATTTATTTATTTATTTATTTATTTATTTATTTATTTATTTATTTATTTATTTATTTATTTATTTATTTATTTATTGTTCTTAGGGCCACTAAAGACCGCCAGATCTCAACTGTTGGTCTTCTTGCGGGCCCAGTAGGGTTTTCACCCTTTCGGAGAAGCGTTGCCAACCGTACGATCTGGATCGTACAAGTACGATAATTCGATGCTGTGTACTATCGCACGATCCAACTCGCCGATCGTACGCCTATTGTACGATCCTATGACGTATCGTAAATTTTGTCTTCTTTTCTTTTTAAAATGCGTTGATTTTTGTTCCTTATTTTATTCGTGCTAGTTATGTTCTGTCATAGATGACAAGTTGGAAAGAGAATTAGAGACTTTTCGAATAATGAGATTCCCAAAAGGAATTTACCAAGGGTGGGCTCTTTCCTTTCTGAGTTACTTTACGGTCTCGCGTCCGTAGATCATAGCATTCGCCTTCAGCAGATTGACGATGACTAGAGGAAATTACCCTTTGTCAACATCAACGATGATTTTAAAGCCTGCTCTGAAGTAAATTATTTTTGGGATAAGTTACAGGAGGTGAAAAACACGTTTGGTGAATGTGAGTTTCCCGCACTCTCTGTTTTGTCAACCCCTCACTCTAACACTGATTATGAAAGAATAATCAGCAAAATTAATCTCATTGAAGTCAATACGGGAATAGGCGAATTATTTCTACAGTGAATGGATGCTTGCTGGCCAGTCAGTGTGCTATACGTAATCCGCGGAACTTGGAGTTTTACGTGCGGCCCGTACCAGAGGTACTCGACTTTTCGGAAATCTCATATTATTAATCAAGAATTGTACCAGTCAGCTTCCTGAGAAGCAAGCTGTTGCGGAAGTGAGCTATTGCATCTTAAATAGTCTTATAGTGAATAGTTTAATGGTTATTTTAAGTTGTACAATCCTCTTTTGGAAAAATACGATCTTTTTGGGGTTATTGTACGATCCTGACCATCTCAAAGGTTGGCAAAGCTGTTTCGGAGTGTGCTTTCTTCGATGCTTCAGAATGGACATGCTTCAGTCTGTATTTATTTATTTATTTATTTATTTATTTATTTATTTATTTATTTATTTATTTATTTATTTATTTATTTATTTATTTATTTATTTATTTATTTATTTATTTATTTATTTATTTATTTATTTATTTATTTATTTATTTGTTTATTTATTTATTTATATTCTTAGGTCTTAACGGCAGACTCTGCTGAAAGCATGAAATATTATACAGTATATTGGAGCCTGAACGGAAGTGGGGCGACGCTGTTTTGAAAATTGGCATTTCCAGTACTGAAGTGATTTCACAGCGAAGAAACCTAAGAGCTACCGAGCAACGGGTTGCGTGATTTGGGTCACATAGCAATTAGATTACATTCGAGAGATAGTAGGTTCGAACACCGCTGTCGGCAGCCCTAAAGATGGTTTTTCGTGGTTTCGCATTTTTACACCAGGCAAATGCTGGGGCTGTACCTTAATTAAGGCCACAGTCGCTTCCTTCCAGATCCTATCCCATCGTCGCCCTAAGACCTATCTGTGTCGGTGCGACGTAAAGCAAAATATATGTTTTTAATAAACCCTAAGAGTACTGAATTCCAGGAATGAAATACGAAACTGTAATACATGGATCGTCTTTTAAGGCGACTTATTCAGTAACAATAATGACAAGTGAGTTCAGTAGTTCTTCTGTCACAGACGATCGATGACAATTTTTCAACTGTCTTAATTTATAAAATATTAATTTACCGGTTTTGTTCGTGATCATGAGGCATCGATACATTCTTAATGCTGTCATATCATTTAGGAATGTTGATTGCATCCAACTTTTAAAAATGATTTATACGAACGAGATGCTGAGACTGTTTCATCAGCTTTAAAATCTTCTAACTGTGATAATACAGTATAAAATAGTTGAAACTAACCACTTCATCTGCCTACTCAATCTCGATGTCTTTCGGATAATTCTCTCAAAATATGTCGGCGAATTCTTTAATTTTGGTATCTGTCTTCGAGAGTAGCAGAACAAGGACACCAAACCGATTTTTTAAATTTATCTTTACACTTTCGGATGAGAAATTTTAATTTGTTAAAGATAGCACCTATTTCTTTACCTATTATCTTCTAAGAGATAAAGTGTAATGAGGATAGCAGATAAATGTCCCGCGGTTGCTGAAAATGACGGAAACCCTTATATTTTGAATACCACAAACCTCGAGAATAAGAGCAACTGTTGTTTAACGCGGCTTAACCTACAACCCGATGCCAGCTTATTTAATTCCAAGGACAATTCTCTCGATTCCAGGAAAATCGGAGCGCAATTCAGAGGCCAAGAATTTCAAAAGCGGTGCAACCTCCCCCACATCCGATTTCCAACAGATGGATCAGATGGTCTATCATGCTGTGAGTGCAGTGATGCTCTCAAAATAACCTGCCCGGCAGTACTAAGGACGGCAACCGTTGTAGGCATTGCCACAGCGAGATTGAAACACTCGCGCATGTTCTTGGTCACTGCGAGCATGGTCAGACTCTGCGTATTAGCAAGAAACCACAAGATCTTCAATAGTCCAGGCCTTGAGATAACAGGCATGAAGAAATCCACGGTCTAGCACAGGGCCTCTCAAACGCCCAAAATTTCACGCGAGCAAAACGAGGCGCAGAGGTTCTGTACACCGTGCATCGGTTCGAACTAGCGTTTTGTCTCGGGGCGACTCGGCTAAGCTCGGCTCGCATGGCGAAATGCTGCAGAGTGAGTGAGGAATGGTGAGACAGGCGAAGCTAGAGAGACAGGCGTAGGGTAAGAGAGAGACAAAGATATTGCTCAAAATTGAGGCGTGCACTCTGATCGACCTAGCAAAGTCGTCTTTTGCACCTTGCACTGCACAATGCACCGGTGCATGCGCCCTGATAGGCCCTGGTCTAACGGTTAAAGGGAGTACTCGTGGGATTGACATCATCGCCTACTAGGACACCACAGACTACATAATAGATCCAACAATCCGCTTCGAATCCTCTGCTAACCAGCTGAACAACGTTGATCAGAAAAGGAAACACATTTACGAGCCCACAATTCCGCTTTGCAAGAAAGCTTACGACCTGCTAGCTGGAGCCAGGGATACAATAATTCTGCCATGCTTTGCAACTTCCCAACTTACGGATGAATGAAGTGGCGCCGACTGCTTTAAAGTCATCAATCAGCATTTCATCTTCGCTGCCTTGTCGTTGTTGATTTATTTATAATCTCTCGGACGTTTTTAAATATTATCGTTGTTTTGTTATACTTTGTCTTTTAGCTAACCTTCACGTGGGGGAAGTGTTTACTAAAATTAAGACGAGATAGCCTAACAAACAAGGAGTGACTGAAGTACGCCTCAGATCATCAACCTTCACGAACTTGAAATATAAGCCTGACATCGACCTTTTGATACCTCTATACCCTAGAGGCATTTCTTGTGCAGCACTACACTATATTATAATTTCATGAATGTTTTTTTCCACTGAATTTTTAATTTCTTCCTTTAATGGCCCCAGAAAAATTAACTTCCATAGAATTTATTTTATAGTGTTTTATAATAAGATCCAATGGATTTTATTTTAAAATCATTATATTAACACAAGATTTTTGCTGTAGATACTGTAATGTAAAAAAATCTTCGTTTCTTTCTGTGGACTCATTGTTTTCTATTTCCTGGAAACCAGTGCTGGATTAAGGTGTTTGGGGACCCCGGGCTATTTAAAAATGTGGGGCCCCTTCTTCGTGACATCACGTAAGACTAGCATTCTGAAGTCGTTATAGAACTACTTCCACTTAAATTAATGAAAAGGAAAGTATTGAAATAGACTATAATTTTCTCTATTTTTCATGTTAATATTTCATAATGCCAAAACATATTTTACATTTGTCTCATCATCACTATCATATCGACATACAGAACAGAACTTACGTTTTTTTTTTGGCACCACTAGGATATTTTCTATCCATTTTACAAGAACATTACAGTTGTAACTTACGAATGGTTGAATAATCAGAGGTGAACTGGAAGGTCTCTTCCTGATGCAAAGATATGGTATAGCATGCGCATTCCACCGTGCTTCCCCTGTTCCCTCCCGCTCACTTCCTAGACCTCTTTTCCCCTTCCCCCTCTGCCCGTACTAGCAAGCTGCCAGATTTAAATTTTCGTCAACAATAACCTTTACAATAATTACAGTGCAGAAGTAGCGAGGATTCGTGTCTCCGGAAGATAATTGATTATAGCAGTGATGAAATACTAACGCGGACAGCTGATAAGAAGGAAGGAAGGGTGCGTGTTCAATATCTTGCGAGCGTAAATATTCATATACGTGCACGGGGGTGAAGCAGCAGGCCTCTTTTTATACAATTTTAGGTTCGGCCAAGGGCCGGGGCCCCTTGACACGCGGGGCCCGGGGCTGCAGCCCCTTTAGCCCCCACCTTAATCTGGCCCTGCTGGAAACAATTGAAGAAGCTTAATTATAATTTTCTTTGAAGATCAAATTTTTATTATTTTATTCCACTGTCGCCGGGCCCCTAGAGACGTGGGGCCTGTAGGTCGGTGCCTTCTCCTCTTATTTGATAATCGGTTACTGCATTGTCTGTGTAGCTGTAGTTTTTAACCTGTCTGAAATGTAACGCAATGCGCTGAGTCACTCCCTTCCATGTGGTATGTTGAAATTCTCCCCGCGCTATGGAACTGTCAGTAGGAAGCAATACAGTACAGTAATTCATCCGGAAATTCAACAACGATTGACATAAGAATAACAAGTGAACGTGTTTATCCATGATAAATGCAAATATGTAACCTGTTAATGCTGGGTTCAGAGTGCTTATAATTCATTCTCCATCTATTTTGTTACTGAAGTAGGCAGCAAACAGGAGTAGTACCTCCATCGTATAAGCGAATTGTTTATACGATCTATCCCCACGAGTTCATTCGCACCACAGTTGTCGGTTCGAAATATTTGGCCAGCAACCACTATGGAATGTTGTCGAACGCTGGTGGAATATTCCATTCTCTACATTTTTGAGGACACTATAATTTCTAGTTATCTTAAATCTCGAGGATGGTGGGATAGGTTACAGTGAAAATGCAAGCGGTAAGGCAGGGAAGGAGGGAGGATTTAGGGAGGACCGAGAGGGTGGCTTCGCGGATTTTTACACGATCACGTGATCGCTGCGGTAGGATTGGTTGAGATATGCACACAACTGTTCCATAAACGCAGTAGAATCCGGTCCAAAGCAGAATGCAGTGGGACTTCTTTTGTTAGTCAACACCAATATGAAAACTGGCATATCAAAACGAAACATGTGCATCATAACGCACAGTTTATTGGTTTATTAGACTCTTACTCACACAGCAAAGCATCCCATTAAGTGATTTTTAATTTCAGTTGGTAGTAGTAAAGAAGTGACGAATATCGGTTTTTAAAAGGTAGTCAAGGAAACAATAAGTGAGCCTTTCAAGTTCGGGATATCAAAGCGTTCAAGTACGTGATAAACTATACATTTTTTCGCCAGTTTTGAACCATACCTGTGAAATTCACAGAGCAATAGTAGTTTAGCCACCTAATCAAATCCATCCGAACAGTGTGCGCGGCAACCCCAGGTACTGGAAAGATGGCACGCTAAGATTATCTTCGATCATTTAGATGCTATACCGTTTCATATGTGCCTACAACACATTTTCAAATTATGTGCGTCCCAAAAGTAGTAGTAGTAGTAGTAGTAGAAGAAGAAGAAGAAGAAGAAGAAGAAGAAGAAGAAGAAGAAGAATTAAGTTTCATAAACACTGTTGCTCCTTAAATGTTTTAAATTCCAGGTTTTTCGATTGAGAGTAAATTTTATTAGAAAGTGATTTTATTAGTTATTCTAAGATAATTCATGTTATTCTATCATCAACACGTAATTTTAGCCTGATTACAATATAAACAGCACTAATTGCCTGAATCAACATATATCCAGTATTATTATTATTATTATTATTATTATTATTATTATTATTATTATTATTATTATTATTATTATTATTCCGGGGATTTTGTGAAACGCAGAGGTGTAAGAAGGTGCCGGACAGAGAAACGATCAAATCATAATTAAAAATACTTCTTTTTTTTTGCTAGTTGTTTTACGTCGCACCGACACAGATAGGTCTTACGGCGACGATGGACAGGAAAGGGCTAGGAGTGGGAAGGAAGCGGCCGTGGCCTTAATTAAGGTACAGCCCCAGCATTTGCCTGGTGTGAAAATGGGAAACCACGGAAAACCATTTTCAGGGCTACCCACAGTGGGGTTCGAACCCACTATCTCCCGAATACTGGATACTGGCCGCACTTAAGCGACTGCAGCTATCGAGCTCGGTAAAAATACTTCTTCTTCTTAATCTGCTTTCCCTCCAGGCTTGGTTTTTCCCTCGGACTCAGCGAGGGATCCCACCTCTACCGCCTCAAGGGCAGTATCCTGGAGCTTAAGACTCTGGGTCGGGGGATACAACTGGGGAGAATGACCAGTACCTCGCCCAGGCGGCCTCACCTGGTATGCTGAACATGGGCCTTGCGTGGGGATGGGAAGATTGTAAGCGATAGACAAGGAAGCTGCCGTGGCCTTAAGTTAGGTACCATCCCGGCATTTGCCTAGAGGAGAAGTGGGAAACCACGGAAAACCACTTCCAGGATGGCTGAGGTGGGAATCGAACCTACCTCTACTCAGTTGACTTCCCGAGGCTGAGTGGACCCCGTTCCAGCCCTCGTACTACTTTTCAAATTTCGTGGCAGAGCCGGGTATCGAACCCGGGCCTCTGGGGGTGGCAGCTAATCACACTAACCACTACACCACAGAGGCTGACTAAAATACTAAAATCTGAAATTTTATTTATTTCCTTTCTTTTTTTCTGTCTTTAAACTTAATAAAAATATAACATTTGGATAGAATAACGGTGAGCTCGTCAGCTCTTGTAACAATAGTGATTTGAAAACCTAAAACAATCAGATAATGTAGGGAAAATTATTGACATAATGGTTTCGAAGAGATGAGTTTTGTGTCTCAAAAGTTACACTATTACAAAGAGCACTTATGCTCCACTCCTCTAGGAGACTATGCTCCAAAATTGACAATATTCCAGCCTCTCAGAACCACAAGTTTCTAATTCAAACTTTACATTTAATTCCTTTGACAACAATGTTCACAGTCAGTTCAGAAATTAACAGAGGCAATAAGTGCCCATTCTGAGTGGCCTTAGGAATCGGACATAAACAAAATGCTAGGAGACGAAACACTTGCATTCCTTTTGAAATATACACTTCAGATCCTATATGAGCTTGTGACTCTGAGTCACAGGGGGTGACTGGGTGGTGAAAATATTAAGTTCCAAAGGTAGAGTTAAAATTTAAAGTTTTGCAAAATCATAGTCACCCCAATACTGAGCTGAATGGGAATTGAGGGTGAACACTCTTTATTCTCTAAATTTCATCTTTTTCCGCAGGGATTTGAATGAAGTCCTTCGGCCAGCTTGAAAGTATACATCTAAAAGGTGATATCAAACTTTACAAACTTACATTAAGGATTAATTTTGAAACCTTCCCCTCAAGTTAGATTTCTGAAACTATTACATACTTGAAAGATGTCTGCCATTACCTTGAGCTGGTGGGCCTTCCAACGGCGGGCAATGATTCACCTGCCTCCACTAGGTATGCACTCTAGACCTCAAGACTGGAGCAATGAATAAGACAACATGGCCCAATAGCTCCCAGCTTTTATAGTGGAGGGAAAGGTTCCAGAACTCTCTAGGCCGATGGCCTGCACACACCCTCAATTTTTTATTGGCTAAGCGAATAAATATATAATTCTCTGATTGGCTAATAATTTCACGAAGAAGGAAGAGATAAAAGTGCTAGTAACCTTCGAATACAAAAGACAATCTACAAACAGTTTGGAAAACTTAGAAATACCAAAATTCCTTTGAAAATTAATTGTCCGTCCTCCCACCAGAGGGGGCGCATAATTCGATAGTAGAGACATCTGAATTTTAAAGTTCAAAACTTCCTTCAGTACATAGTTCAAGGTTCACATCACAGATGGCCTTCTAAAAGGCGCACTATTTAAATGTACGGAGAAGGTGTACCTCCGGTACAATGATTATTATTATGATTATTATTGTTATTATTATTATTATTATTATTATTATTATTATTATTATTATTATTATTATTATTATTATTATTATTGCTGATCTCTCTGGCCTAAGACGGAGCCTCAGCCTGCAGGAAACACTCGATGAGGTGACAAATGCTGATCTTTTCATCCTCTTTATGTACGACAGTGGATTAATCAAGGGTATGTAAATTACAAGTGTACAGTAACTCAGGAAACGCATGTTCCCTGTTGATTCATTAGTAATTTTTCGGCTTAATTCAGTAATTTTTTGTTTTATTTTGTACTGCATTTCCAAATTCCATCGTTGAATAAATAATGTTATTGTATTTTAAAGTTATTTTCCACTGATTTGTTCAGAGCGGATGATTACCTAGTTGTACTTCCTACTAAAACAAAAATCACCACAACCACCTTTAAACTGTTCCCCTCGGAATATATGTTCGCCTTCACTACATGTTCAGTATATAAAGATAACGTCAGTTCCCTCTGTAGCTTACCGGGCTGAGTAGCTCAGATAGTGCAATTTGAAGCTCAAGTTGGTAGATTAGATTCCGCATCACTCAGAATGTATTTGAAGTTGCTCAGATTCGTCGGCATCGTGTCGGTAATTTACCAGCTCGTAAGAGACAAAATTCGTACACTTTGGGACGTAAAATCAGTGGCATTGTTATTATCCCTTTCCACCTCCGTAGCGTAACGGTTAGCACTATTAGCGGCCGTCCTCGGTTGCCCGGGTTCGATTCCCGGTACTACAAGAAATTTAAGAATGGCAGGAGGGCTGGTATGTGGTTGAAATGGTACACGCAGCTCACCTCCATTGGAAGTGTGCCTGAAAACAGCTGCACCACCTCAGGATGACACGACTTTATTTTGCACGGCCGGATCGGGGATTTTAACCTCCATTGATTAATTCCAATGGCTCGGGGGCTGGGTGTTTATGCTGTCCCCAACATCCCTGCAATTCACACACCACACATAACACTATCCTCCACCAAAATAACAAGCAGTTACCTACACATGGCAGATGCCGTCCACCCACATAGGAGGATCTGCCTTACAAGGGCTGCACCCAACTAGAAATAGCCACACGAAATTATTATTATTATTATTATTATTATTATTATTATTATTATTATTATTATTATTATTATTATTATTATTATTGTTCCGAGGTATCTATGGAACAGCAGAGGTGAAAGAAGGTGCGGGTTGAAATAGGTCTCAAGTACAGAATTAAAGTTAATTTAAAACTTTAACAAAGGTTATATTTTCTTTTCAAAATCAATCAATAACAAAGTATAACAGGTACCAAGTATCAGATCAACAAATTAAGAAATTACAGGTTACAGTTCGTTACAAGTTTTGGGCTTCGAGCCCCACAATTACAATCCTTGAGTTATGAGCCCAACTTTACCAATGTACCCAGTTCACACAAAGGGGCAGAAAACCCCAATCATGCCAAGGAGCACTTGCTCCCAATTACCATTCTTCTGTTCGCATTCTACAGAATAATTTATATGTTTGATTAATTCCGTTTTGTTGATAATGCCATTATCAATCAACAAGTGCACATCATCAGTGGCTACCTGTTTCGCTGTCGGGAAGTGTTGGTGCTCGACAAATTGAAACCTCTCAACTTGGATTACACCACGACAGACACATATAATACACCCGCAATAGGGGACGATCGATAGCTCTTGAAAGAGTTCGCCCTCCGGAAGACGTTACAAATGAGAGGAGTCACTTCGTTGGTTATGGAACGATACAGAGACGCGGAAACTAAAGTCCCATATCAACAGGGTCTTAAAACTCTGGCGTCTGCTATTTGATCATCTAATTCCTTACTCTGCACTATCTTAATTAATAATTAATGTTATTTGCTTTACGTCCCACTAACTACTTTTTAAGGTCTTCGGAGACGCCGAGGTGCCGGAATTTAGTCCCGCAGGAGTTCTTTTACGTGCCAGTAAATCTACCGACACGGGGCTGTCGTATTTGAGCACCTTCAAATACCACCGGACTGAGCCAGGATCGAACCTGCCAAGTTGGGGTTAGAAGGCCAGCGCCTTAACCGTCTGAGCCAGTCAGCCCGGCTGTGCACTATCTTGCCTCTCAAAATTCTTACTAATATAAGAAGAATGAAGTGTCGATTCGTTGCAACTTTGAGAAAGTTGATTATACACAAGATGAGGAGACCATACCCATCAAGTTTTCTCCGTCTGTAATTCGGTTTTGACTAAATAAACGCTGAAACTGCCGACCCATTTTTCATGAAACTTGCCAAAATCAAAGACATTCAGAATTTACCTGCACTTAGTTTAATCCCAATTCGTTAAGTAGGAGCTGAGAAATAACACTTTCAACCTTGAGAACGACGCATCTCGGTCAGAGAGAAGAGAAAAATTCATTCAATCGTCCTCTCTTGGTTTCTTGTTTACAATAGCGGTTGTGTTTGGTACTTTCTTGCCTCCTTCTCGCTAAGTGGAATCTAGCACCACTCCTGTTTTGTGACATCAATGTTAGTGGTGTTCCAATATTACAAAAAACATACCGAATGCATTTGGATAAAATTTCCAGTGTTATATAAATGGCCACAAAATTAATTTTCAAGCATGCGAAACCGCAGGCAAAAGCTGGTGTATCGTATCATCCTCTTGAGAAGGTTGAAAATTAGCGTCAGGCAGGTGTAATGTTACCTCAGTAGCTTACCGGATACATGTGATAGCTAAGTGACTGCTCAGTCCATCCAAGGGAGATGTACGAAGTGGAAAGTCTTACCCTATTGGTTCATATTTCACATAAAAATGTAGGATCAGGCGAATTTGTATGTCGCAATTTGGAAGATAGCTTTTCCTGGTTTTACATTTTCACACTAGGCGAATGCCTGGCTTGTATCTCAAGCCCATAACCGCTATTTTCTCAATGCTATCCCTTACCGAGCTCGATAGCTGCAGTGGCTTAAGTGCGGCCGGTATCCAGTATTCGGGAGATAGTGGGTTCGAACCCCACTGTCGGCAGCCCTGAAGGTGGCTTTCTGTGGTTTCCCATTGTCACACCAGGTAAATGCTGGGGTTGTACCTTAATTAAGGCCATGGACGCTTCCTTCCCACTGTTAGCCCTTTCCTGTACCATCGTCGCCAAAAAACCTATCTGTGTCGGTGCGACGTAAAACAAATTGTAAAAACGAAATGCTATCCCTTTACTATCCTGCATTTCCGGAAACCTCCCTGTGTTAATACTCTGTTAATTAGTTAACAAAGAGAACTGGTAGGTTCGAGGCTTATGAGACAATTAATAATCACATAAAATTCCAAGCTTGCTTGCATTCTTTTAAATATCATGTCGTTGCATTGACCTAGAAGATAGATGTTCTTGCTTACAATTTGGTATTAATATTAATTAATTAACATTATTAATTAATAACAATAATAAATTAAGCTGTGTACTCACGCATTTCGACGTTCCACTTTACTCTACTAGCCGGCAGAATAGCATGAATCTTTCTTGGGCTGTGAGCTTGCCTTCGGGAGATAGTGAGTTCGAACCGCACTGTCGGCAGCTCTAAAGTTGGTTTTGTATGGTTTCCCCATTTCCACACCAGGCAAATGCTGGGGTTGTACCTTAATTAAAGCAACGGTCACTTCCTTCCCACTCCTTTCCCATTATCGCCCTAAGAATTACCAGTGTCGGTGCGATATAAACCACATTGAAAAATTGACGCTGTCCCTTTCGGTCCTGGGGGTCGATTCCCGGCTGGGTCGGGGATTTTAACATCATCTGGTTAATTTCTCTGGCTCGGGAGGTGGGTGTTTGTGTGCGTCTTAAATGTATAAGTACAATTCATCAAGTCAATTCATAATTACTAATTAAATGTAGTCAAGTAGTTAATATGATCACGATACCCGAATCGAACGACCAGCTAAGAAGAAGCTCAGTTTCTGTGGCAAGAAATGTACGGGAGGTTGTATCCACTACGTTGAAGTGGTTTATGCTGACCTCTGAATCTTCCATGCTCAAGTTCATTTGAATAAATGACTTATTGCAGTGATCTCTGCGTTCTAGTTCCGAGCATGATCCGTAGAAAGAGGGAGGGTGCTAAGAGGAGGTTTATGTACAGATGTGTATGAATTCTATTTGCATTTAACACGTAAGTAACGTACAGAAATTAGGGTATTGCGTACAGCCTTTACCTTACATCAATAGGCCTGTATGCACTATACTGCGTGAGTCTACTGCTCCTTATTTTCTTCTAGGCCGCACGCATTTTATAGACATGCTTAAAAACATCCGACCCTGGTGGTGCGTGACAATAGGGATGGTGCTGCGTTCACTCCTTGGTGGATATTGCTCCTGACGTCGGTAGATGCAGAGTGGGTTGTTGTCCCATATGCTCTGTACTCTGACCAACCAACCGAGCAGAGGAAAATTGGCCACGGCTCTATCGTGGCTCTACGTTCGGGAGATGGGCCTGGGGCACAGTGCTGGACTTCACGCCTGGTCCCCACAGTCGGCTGTCCTGAGAATGGTTTTCCGTGGTTTTCCATTCTCCTGCACTAAGACGAATGCCGGGACAGTTCCTAGTATAGGCCACGGTCGCCTACCCCCTCACCTTCTCCGCACATCTCCTTCACCGTAACAAATCTCCCGGCCTGAGAGACGGCGTCACCATCTGGGAGGCCCGCCTCCCCCTTCAGGGGAGGAGTGAAAACGTTTAGTAGTTAGTTAGTTATTGCTCTTGAATGGTCTAGATAACTCACTGCTACAAAAAATGACAAGTTTGCCGATATGAAAGTGTGCATTACGTCCATATACAGAGTACAATATCCGCGGACCACCGTGCGCATGATTTGCTTAGTTTAGAACGGACGTACTGTGACGCAGCGGCCTGCCGTCGCCTTTCGCTAGGGACTATTTATTTTGTTCCCAAAGTACCTCCACAGTGCCTTCGTACAATATCAGACTTAGCCAAAGGACTATCGGCCGGAGTTATTGGCGTTAGAAGGATGACCTAACGTCGAGAAAAATAAGGGGTGGAAGACTCCTCCGGTATGTTGATCTCGTAATACACCTGGGATCATCGATAACAAATGTAGGTGAAAGTACAGAAGGAATACAACGAAAAGATGGGATAGCTAAAACCTACAATGGCACAACTGACAAAGATATGGAAAACCCATACAATCGCCATAAGTAAAGAAATACGTTCGCTTAAGAACCCAGAGTTCTCTTTACGCCAGTATGCATCAAAATCCTAGACCATTAAAATATAGTTCTGAAGACGGAATGTACTGTTGGAGGCGGACGCTGAGACTATCAGTCAATAATAAACAAGCTCAAACTGAAAGCACGGTTAAGGACAGTAGTATAGTAGTGCATTGCCGGGTGCTTCAGGCGCATTATACGGCAAGATGACCTTGAAAAAATATAATTCAGGAAGTAGTTGAAGGACGAAGAAGTCGGTGTAGGGCTCCAATGATATACGTGGATCAGACGACCCACTAGAGCGATGCATGAGGATGGCAGAAAACACGATTTTATGGCGAGAAATAAGAGGTGCCATTGCTTGTGCGGCTCCTGAGCTGAATGGTCATTGTAATGGCATTCGGTTCTGGGAGTTTGATTCCCGGCTGGGTCGGGGATTTTAACTTCATTTGGTTAATTTTTCTGTCTCGGGGACTGGGTGTTTGTGTGTGTCTTAAATTTATAAGTAGTATTCATCAAGGTCCGCTTCTGTGGTGTAGTGGTTAGTGTGATTAGCTGTCACCCCCGGAGGCCCGGGTTCGATTCCCGGCTCTGCCACGAAATTTGAAAAGTGGTACGAGGGCTGGAACGGGGTTCACTCAGCCTCGGGAGGTCAACTGAGTAGAAGCGGGTTCGATTCCCACCTCAGCCATCCTGGAAGTGGTTTTCCGTGGTTTCCCACTTCTCCTCCAGGCAAATGCCGGGATGGTACCTAACTTAAGGCCACGGCCGCTTCCTTCCCTCTTCCTTGCCTGTCCCTTCCAATCTTCCCATCCCCCCACCAGGCCCCTGTTCAGCATAGCAGGTGAGGCCGTCTGGACGAGGTACTGGTCATTCTCCCCAGTTGTATCCCCGACCCAGAGTCTGAAGCTCCAGGATACTGCCCTTGAGGCGGTAGAGGTGGGATCCCTCGCTGAGTCCGAGGGAAAAACCAACCCTGGAGGGTAAACAGATTAAGAAGAAGAAGAAGAACAAGAAGAAGAAGCAGAATTCATCAAGTCCATTCGTAATTAATAATAAAAATGTCAAGTAGTTAATGTGATCACGATACCGAATTGAATGACCAGCTAAGAAGAAGAAAGTGCTCTTAGTTGATCATGAATATGTTTCTCTACCAATATTAAATTTTAGGAGGTTCTTAAATTTTCCAAGTCACTGACCCTTTCTGACAAATGAGGAGGCGCTATTTCCACCGTACGAAAGTTGTGGAAAAACGCAAGGAAACTTATATTAAAAGGTACCTGGAACATACCCATGATCGGGTATGGTACTACTGTTAACGAATTACATCTTTCGGATCTGTTTTGCTCATGGCACTCGATAGTATTAAACTACTGCAATGCATATGCACGAAATACTGAACTTTTTTTGAAGTAGAAATAGCATGTTTTGAACACACTCTCCTCAAACTTGAACTAACCTATATGTTACGTTTCATGATCGAGCTCTAAGTCCGGCTCCATGGCTAAATGGTTAGCGTGCTGGCCTTTGGTCACAGGGGTCCCGCGATCGATTCCCGGCAGGGTCGGGAATTTTAACCATAATTGGTTAATTCCGCTGGCCCGGGAGCTGGGTGTATGTGTCGTCTTCATCAACATTTCATCCTCATCACGACGACCAGGTCGCCTGCGGGTGTCAAATCAAGAGACCTGCACCTGGAGAGCCGAACTTGTCCTCGGACACATCCCGGCACTAAAAGGGAAACGCCAATTTTTTTTTTATTGAACTCTGAGGTGCATTTGCGCCATTTAGTATGATAATATGTTCTGAGTACACGTGTCTGAGAGCATGAGTATAGAGTTGTAGGTAGTGGGAAGGGTGAGTGTATGGAATGTACTCGTAGTCTTCCTATTCCCCAGGGGGTGATGACAGCTCTGAGAGCTGTAACAAGGTGGACTGAGCTTCAAGGGAGTCGTAACAACACCAAGTCAACAAGTCACAATTACACCGAGCCTCTGGCAATGTTGTCCAATCTCTGCGTTTGGGGAATTATAACACCTTTACTTCATGTGGCTACGTGTTGATCACACGAATACATACATACATACATACATACATACATACATACATACATACATACATACATACATACATACATACATACATACATACATACATACATACATACATACATACATACATACATACATACATCCTCAACTCCGAGAAAGGTGAACTTTGAAGAAACTGGCCGGTGGAGAAACACGAAGTCGTGCTTGAGTGAGAAGTAGCGAGGTGGAAACAATGACAGAAGGAATGCATTCGAAATGAGGGCAAAAGGCCTAAGTTAGGAATAAACTCAACGAATAAGCTGTACACATGAACAGACTTCAGTGGTGGGATCACGGAAGATTTTCGGTGACGTAAGATGGGTAACGTTTAGGTTTGGAAACGAAGAGGGCGTGGCCTTAGAAAAGGTACAGCCCAAGAATTTGCCTGGTATAAAAATGGGAAAGCATTTTTTTCAATTTTTCTAAATTTGTAAACAAAATAAATGTTGACATCTTACAACGAGACAGCAGTTAACTGTAATATAGACAAATGTCATATGTACATAATTGTATATAGGGTATTAATTAGTCCTGTCATTATGTATGTACAAGCTTGTAGTATTACTTTCTGTGATGGAGCATGCTGTTAATAAATTACTTTTAAAATACATACATACCAATGGCGGTGCGTGGATAAAACATCTGGGAGTTCACTGCTTTGGAAAAAAACGTGTTCAGATATTTTGCTACTTGATATTTACGTACATAGAAGTAAAATAGTGACATTTGGTTGATTAGCAACGCGACTATAATTTTAAGGCACACGGCTGCAGCTCGAAGAATTGACCAAAACAATGAGTAATGAAAGAGAGAGGAAAGATGAGGTGGAATTACTTTAAGCTGATCCGGTTTCCTCTGATTTTGAAGACTTTGTCTGCTTAGGAATAATTGCTTCAAGAACGTGTTATTGATTAAAAGTTTCATTAATCACATAAACTAGGCAACGTACGTCTATTAATGCTATACAAGCCGTAGTTACCACAACATTCTGATTGATTGCGGTTAATTACATCAGAATCGCAAAACTGTGAAATTAAAATCCCTTCAAAACTTACCACATACGGTAAATATTAACGACGCGCTCAGACAGTGCTTCGGCTCATTTCGGCGCCACTCGTGTCTATCGCTGGTCCAGTTGCCAGCGATACCTGAGGAGTGTTCTCCTTGCTCCTCATAAACCCTCGCCTTGCATACCCTTCTTACGTCCCACATCCCTGCGCCCTCAGTCCTGAAATTGAATCTCTTTGCTGGTTCCGGAGAACAACCGAGTTTTGATGTCAGAATTATCCCTTCATGCGCTAATATACAGAGCTAAGTAAAGTAGTAGGCTCTTGATAAACCACTTTACTAATGCTTATCTATTTCTAGGGGGTTAATTCAAACAATGAATATATAGAACACGGCGCGCCTGATATACTGTATACATACATCTTCATTATGTGCCTTTTAGCGTTCAGCCTGGAGACATCTATGAATTAACTAGACGCCGTCACAATCCTCTACTTGCAACTATCTCACTGGCCTTGTTTACTTCCACACCTCTTACCACTAAATCATTAAAAACTTAGTATAACCATCGTCATAGTTGTCTCCCTCTGCTTCTCTTGCCCTCCATATCCGAGTCCATTATTCTCTTCATTTTTTGCCAGTAATATGGCATCATACTAAAACATGGAAGATTTTCGATGACGTAAGATGGGGAAGATTCAGGAAAGGTACAGTCCCAGAATTTGCCTGGCGTTAAAATGGCATCTTAAGGGTTGCTGAGAGTAAGGTTCGAACCTACCATTTCCCGAACGCATCTCACAGCTGCCTGACCCGAACCGCACAGCCAATTGTCCTCCTCAGTTCACCTCTCGTGATTCAACCACTGAAGTCGGTAATACTACATGCTTGTATATACATAGTGACCGGACTAATAAATACCATATATATAATTATTTACATATAACTTTTGTCTATATTACGGATAACTGCTATCTCATTGTAAGATGTCAACATTTATTTTGTTTACAAATTTAGAAAAATTGAAAATATGAAGATAGTTTTTCTCTGGTTTCCCATTTTTATACCAGGAAAATTCTTGGGCTGTGCCTTTTCTAAGGCCACGGCCTCTTCGATCTGCCTTAAAAGTAGCAAAATATGCGCTTGAGCAGCTTCTTTCTGCTCTCTTGTAAATTTAATGAAATGTCACGATAGTTTACCTCTGACGTCCGGAATTAGGCCACGGCCACTTTCTTCCCATCCAATCCCATCGTCACCGTAATACCTATATATGTCGATACGACGTAGAAAAAAGGAATGTGCATTGTGAGTACTTGAAACGATCCTTCTATTCCGGATTTGTATTCCTGACCTGGAATTCAATTATCTTCGGTTTGAATAACACTCACAGCAGATATTTTTGAAGCGAGGAGAAAAATATGATATAAAATCTATCTCTCTACTTTACAAAAGTTACGGAAGGCAACTGTCTGGGAGGAAATGCTGAAGAGAAACAGGGAGAAGTTAATTGTTTAGAAGCCATAACTTTCAGTGTTGCGTAGTTACACTTAACGTAATAACGTGGGGCATTCAAGTTACCAAATTAATTTTGGGCTAATGATAAAATTAACTCTTTGACTGCCGGCTATCTTTCAGATTCTTCAACGTGCATTTCCAAACTACAGTGTTTTATCTGAAAATGCAGTCTCTTTAATTTTTTTAATTTCTTGATAAATATTTGGTGATATCTGCCTGACCTATTTGTATTTGAAGGGTAAAAAATATTTTTTCAAATAAAAACTTCTGAGCTTTTAAAATACAGAGTTTCAAAATGTATAGTATTTGTTCTTTTAGTTTATTTATATCTTCAAAATAAGAAATACCTATTAGGTATGTTTGTGTCCGCCTCCCTGGTGTAGTGGTTAGTGTGATTTGCTGCCACCCCCGGAGGCCCGGGTTCGATTCCCGGCTCTGCTACGAATTTTGAAAAGTGGTACAATGGCTTGAACGGGGTCCACTCAGCTTCCGCAGATCACCTGAGTAGAGGTGGGTTCGATTCCCACCTCAGCCATCCTGGAAGTGGTTTTACGTGGTTTCCCACTTCTCCTCCAGCCAAATGCCGGGATGGTACCTAACTTAAGGCCACAGCTGTTTCCTTCCCTCTTCCTTGTCTATCCCTTCCAACCTTCCTATCGCCCCGCAAGGCCCCTGTTCAGCATAGCAGGCGAGGCCGCCTGGGCGAGGTACTGGTCATCCTCCCCAGTTGTATACCCCGACCCAGAGTCTGCCCTTGAGGCGGTAGAGGTGGGATCCCTCGCTAAGTCCGAGGGAAAAACCGACTCTGGAGGGTAAACAAATAAAGAAGAAGAAGAAGGTATATTTGTATTACGAAATCCCACCATTCATGTTTTACACAATCCAATAAGCCTTTGCGATGTAATGAGGAAATAGTCTTACACAATCAAGAGAATAACGTTCACAGAAACATGAAGAGTTACACTTTTTTTAAATATAACTTTAACATGATTGCTTTCATAATTTGTTATTTTATATGTGTTACGATGTAGAACTCACAAAGTCATAACAATTGGAGCTTTCCTCTGAATCCCAACACTTAATGAATGAAAAATGTCACAATTTCTATGGCCACATTCGTCATCCGAGCAACTATCATTACTTGGACTTCACGGAAGTCTGATTTACTTGCAATCAATTCGGATAGTTCAGTATTATTATCTTCGTCAAATTTCTCCAAACAACTCGGTATTTCCTCCTTACGTTGTCTGAAGACAGACAGTCCTTTATATTGGTATCTGTACTGTTTTTCCCCCGTAGGTTGGGGCGTATAGGTCAGCATGCGAGACATGACCCAAACACACGCAGGGTGGGGAAGAGAAGACTTCTTACAGGCTGAACACACGGGGCTCTCTGCTACCTTAGGATGAAACATATCGATTGGGTCGCTCACGCTATCTCTGTGGATGTGGCTGCCGATATGTCACAAACATGCCGAGTGGGCCGCTCGCTACGTAAATCGCCGGCCGCAGAACGCGGTGAAACAACTTGCTTACAGCTTCAGTTGCAAACTTTTGTGTTGTGAGTGGACGAAAATATAATCTCATATTTGATCAGGAGTGTTATGTATGCCCTTGATGCTATGGACCTCCCTTCCATTTCAGCACACTGCAATATGTCCATGACCACATCAAACAATTATTGTTGAAGGAGAGCAAAATGTATTAGAGGACGCTTCGAAACGTTTTTCCTGGAACATTAACAGAGCATTGCCAGACAGGCGAAGAGCGGTGTGTAGTAGTGCTTTATTTGGGGACTAGTTACAGGTTGCTGAAGAGTATTCCACTGTAATTTTAAGACCGTGAAAATGTGTGGTATTTGCACTTTGTCATGTGTCTATTCGTCCACTCATACTAATAAAGTTACCTGCAGTTCCCAGCTCGTAAGCATTTCTATCTTTAGAAAGTTTACGTTGCGATTATTCTTGCTTATTTTGTCCTATAATTCTACTTATTTTCTCCTTAATTCTTGAGAAATTCGACTCCAAGACAACGCAATAGTAAACCACTTGCGCTGTCCACAGCAGTGAGGAGAGGTGAGCTTGACTGCATCAATCAGAGCGCAGTCCGTCTCGCTGACATAGCGGCAAGCATCCATGACAAATGAAAATCCACAGCCTGTTTCCAGTCATTCGACCCGGTCAGGAATGGAATGAATGAAGCCCCCAATTAGCGACGAGGATAGGAATTATGCCGGCCGCCGAAGTCTGTCGCATTCCTCTGGGCCAATGATTAATGAATGGCAGATGAAATGAGGTGATATTGGAGAGTGCTGCTGGAATGAAATATGGCAGGGAAAAACAGGAGTACCCGGAGAAAAACCTGTCCCGCCTCCGTTTTGTCCAGCGCCAATCTCACATGGAGCGACCGGGATTTGAACCATGGAACCCAGCGGTAAGAGGCCGGCGCTCTGCCGCCTGAGCCACGGAGGCTAGCCGCAAACATCCATACGAAACGAAATAATTTGTATCGCGGCGAGACATCCAGGCAATCATCCGCAGTAGCGGCGAATGGGAATTAGAAGTGGGGGGGGGGGGAAGTGCAAAATGGTATATAGACAACAAAATGTACCGGTCGTCTGGGGAATATAGTGCGGGGTAGACACCAAAACTGAAAGAAAATAGCTACAAAATGATAAGTTTTGGTGCTCTCCGAGCGGATTTTGACAGAGAAGTAAAGACTGACAGTTTAGCATCTTAACTGTGATAATAACAATTTTGTGACATTTTGATTCAATTCTATACAATAAAACTTTCACCGAAGGAACAATTACAAATGTGAGCATCTAAGGTTCTGTGCCATCAGATACTGATCAGTGATCACGCTTCTACGCGCTGCTGTGCGAGGCTCCACTACTTGCTGTGGCGCTGAAAAATCCGTTAGCTGCGTCGAATGGCATTTTTAAATTTAGTTACTTATTCAGGATTAGCAACAGCATACCGCCGAATTACAAAGATCCGAGCTATGTACAACAGATATTAATCAAAAAATGAAATATATATATATACACCAGGTGGCTCACGGACGGCGTACTTTCTACTTATAAATGTCCCGCATGCATAACTGATGTGTGGGGTGTCTACCAACTGATTTTAACAGGGGAACTACTGCCAGCGAGCAGGTAACGTCAGAATATGAAGAGATAAGAAACAGAGTCACACTCGCAGCATGTTACTCAGCGCTGCCGGTCGAATGCACCCCTTGCATTAGTAAACATCGTTTTCGACCGCATAGTTCTAGGCTGGTGTATGCTACAGCCGCACTATATGTGCTGTCTGCATATCGACAGTAGCTAGTGTGATCAGCAGTGGTGAATACACAGACATTATTTTAATCTGGACAATCTGGTCGGAATGCAACAGAAGCTCCAAACAGACGTATGCCTTCTACATACGTACTTCACCGAACAGTATTAGTTTTTGTTTCATACATGCAACTCTTCCGTCGAGTGGAATGTCTACACGTGTATAAATAAATAAGTTATTAGATTTCCTTTTCTACATCTTTGGCGTGTCTACAAACAGTAGCGGTGATTAGGGGTGCGGCGAGGAGGGAAAGTCGCTCCCCTCCCCCTCCACTTTTTGGAGTACACATTACATTTTCATTCTACTTTAGCCAGCTGGAACTAGGAATTATTTTTAAAAGCTGTTTGTACAAACCTTGTTATCTTATCTGCTAATTACTTCGTTTATTTTCTTTATTTATTAACATCATTATTGACGGAAATACGCACAAAATGCTGTCCGTCGCCGCTAACCAATTTGTATAGCACTACGGCAAGTAATGGAGACTTTGCCTGTGCTGTGAGGAAGGGTAGTAGGTGTACATATTTTTTGCCGAGGTCGTGGCCACTGAGTTATAATTCACCCAATTGTCGCGCGCATTCATCAGTCTGGCAGTCTCTTTAGTGTCTGTTAGTTTCTTAGTGAGTATTCAAATACTAAATTATTTTTAATTGCATAATCATGCCGTACTTCTATGTAATTATACCGGGCGAGGTGGCGGTGGGGTTACGGGCGTGCAGCTCTGAGTTTGCACTCGGGAGATAGTAGTTTCGAATCCCACTGTCAGCAGCCCTGAAGATGGTTGTTCGTGGTTTCCCATTTTCACACAAGGCAAGTGCTGGGGCTGTACCGTATTTAAGGCCACGGTCGCTTCCTTTCCTCGCCATAAATCCTATCTATGTCGGTGCGACGTAAAGCCAATTGTAAAAAAATATATATATTCAGTTGTAATCGTATTTCAACAAGAGCTAATACCAACGTTCCTAAGTTATTTCTTTGTATTATGTTATTTATTAAGCAAATGCCCCGTAGTATGTGTGTGAGACCTGGTGAAAATTTTATTATACAGCACTGAATCAAAATCTCAAAAAAATCTATTATTACGAATAGGCCTAATCCACGGGGCTGATTAGTTACATTTACTTATAGAAAAGCATAATACAAACGAAATAATTTAGTCCGGGGAATGTAAAGTTGGTATTCTCTCGCGTTGAAATTTCAATTAAATATATCTGTTTTTACAATTGACTTTATGTCGCACCGACACAGATAGACCTTATGGGAAGGAAGCAACCGTGGCCTTAATTAAGGTACAGCCTCAGCGTTTGGCTGGTATGAAAATGGGATACCACGGAAAACCATCTTCAGTGGTGTCGACAATGGGATTCGAAACCACTATCTCCCGAGTGCAAGCTCACAACTGCGCGCCCGTAACCCCACGGCCACCTCGCCCTGTACAATTACATAGATGTACGGCATGATTATGGAATTAATAATCATTTAGTATGTGAATACACACTAAGAAACTAACAGACAATAAAGAGGCTGCCAGACTGACGAATGCGCGCGGCAAGCGGGTGAATTATAACTCCGTGGCCACGACCTCGGCAAAAATTTCTACCCCTACTACCCTTCCTCACAGCACATGCAACGTCTCCACTACTTGCCGTAGCGCTATACAATAAAGGAAAGATTTAGCATATAAGACAACAAGGCTTGTACAAATAGCTTTTTTAAAATAATTCCTAGTTCCAGCTGGCTAAAATGGAATAAATGTCATATTTACTCTACAAAGTGCGGGTGGGAGCGACTGTCCCTCCTCACCTCACCCCCTAACCGCCGCTACTGTTTGTAGACACGCCAAAGATGTAGAAAAGGAAATCTAATAACTTATTTATTTATACACGTGTAGACATTCCACTCGACGGAAGAGTTGCATGTATGAAACAAAAACTAATACTGTTCGGTGAAGTACGTATGTAGAAGGCATACGTCTGTTTGGAGCTTCTGTTGCATTCCGACCAGATTGTCCAGATTAAAATAATGTCTGTGTATTCACCACTGCTGATCACACTAGCTACTGCCGATATGCAGACAGCACATATAGTGCGGCTGTAGCATACACCAGCCTAGAACTATGCGGTCGAAAACGATGTGTACTAATGCAAGGGGTGCATTCGACCGGCAGCGCTGAGTAACATGCTGCGAGTGTGACTCTGTTCCTTATCTCTTCATATTCTGACGTAACCTGCTCGCTGGCAGTAGTTCCCCTGTTAAAATCAGTTGGTAGACACCCCACACATCAGTTTTACATGCGGGACATTTATAAATAGAAAGTACGGCGTCCGTGAGCCACCTGGTATATATATATTTACAAATTACACGAATATACGCAATAAAAGCTATACAATCCTATATAACACATATTTACATAAACGACATAAACAGAGGAAAATACATTTAAATACAAGAGAAGTAACAGGAAAGAACAAGTAGCAAGATTAAGTTATATGAGAAATATAATGACAGAAGGAAGGGAACGATACGAAAATGTCTAGGTTATGCGTATTCCTACTAATGTTTTCAATTGGGTTCGATTCCGACTTCAGCCATCCTCGAAGTGGTTTTCCGTGTTTTCCCACTTCTCCCCCAGGCAAATGCCGGGAAGATAATTTAAGGCCACGGCCGCTGTATCCCCTCTTCTCCTTCTATCTGTTCCAATATTCTCATTCCCTCACAAGGTCCCTGTTCAGCATAGCAGGTGAGGCCGCCCACTTGTATACCCACAACCCAAAGTCTCACGCTCCAGGGCACTGCCCTCGAGGCGGTAGAGGTGGGATCCCTCGCTGAGTCCGAGGGAAAACCAACCATGGAGGTTAAACGGATTAACAAAGAAAGAAAGAAAGAAAGAAAGAAAGAAAGAAAGAAAGAAAGATTTTTTTTTAATATTTAAAGGAATTTAAAAATAATTATGTAACAGAGAACAGGGTTTACATACCATTACTTTTTTATCATTCCTAATTTGGGTGGCTAAAATGGAATAAAAGTGTAATTTTTCTCTACAAAGTGTGTGTGTGTGGGGGGGGAGACTGCCCCATCTCGCCCCTCTTTATCGCCGCTACTGATCATCCGGACAGCGAGACATCTGAGGTATGCACTGTTCCATTCAGTTCAGTACTTTTGTTTTAGCAGCGAGGTGTACATCGATAGCGACATCCAATTGGCCTGTTTTCACTCTTACGCTCTCTCTCTCTCTCTCCTATCGCTCCCTGCGATGACTATGTGCATCGCTTTATTTGATTCATGTCCTGCCTGTTGCCCTATTGCATACATCCACGACATCCTCTGCGTGTCATTAGAGGCGACTAAAATGGCGGCCCTTGGAGCTCTCATCTTGGAAGCGCGGATTGACGACAACGGGACCGCTAGCTGAGTCTCACATTTCTTTCTTTCCTTCTTTATTTATTTTTTTATTTATTTGCCATTCTCCTTACATGTTCCCTATCCTACCTCCTTTGTAAACTTCTGTCTTCTTCTCTTCCACGGTATTAGGTTTGCGAGACTTAGGAATTGTTTAATTTTCACGCCTTCATTTCTTTTTTTTTTTTTTGGCGATACTCTAATTATTCGAAGAGTCGATCTCCTCCTAGGCATGGTTGTCAAGTTAAAATTCCCCTTAAAGCAATAATCACTACCATCAACACCTTCGATGCTGCTTCAAATGACATTTGCTTTATTCCATGGTCTTCAAAACAATCCATGTGGTCGAGAAGAGATTACTCTTTATTGCACAGATTATGAGACAATTTCGGCCACATTTTTCGACGTATAGTTAGAAAATGTTTGGCATTGTTACAGTTAAACGATAAAAGAAACGTTTATTATATAGAAATCAAACATATACCATCATGGTTTGGATTATCGACAGTCTTACGTTGAGCTTACGCTGTATAAAGTGGTCCTCATGCAGAAAGTTCTTGCCATTTTGTGTCATTCAATTTTCTTACATCCTCTTACATCTTTTATTTGTGTTTCTTGTCTGTTATCCAAGTAGTAGGCCTACATGTTAACTATTATATTCCATCCAAAAAATGGTCCTTGCATTGTATAATCACCTGCTCAAAACGTAATTGGAAAATTATCACGTGGCGATCGGTTGAGAAGCCCTTGTAGAAGTCATTATTGAAGTTTTGTTTGAAATGTTTGTCAAAGTGGATATTGTTCTGTGTAAGAAGCTTTACCTAGCGAGGAAACCCCATGACTTTCCGGCTTCTGATGTTTACGAAAGTAATAGTTCGTTTCGGACCTTCTTTTACTCCGAGTTATTGAAAGAAAAACTTTGAACTCCTCCCAGGAGTTAGGCAACCCGAAAACCCCGTTTGGTAAAATGTAGGAGAAAGTGATGGTGAGTACTGCTTTAAGAAGTAGTACCACTGGACAAACACTCTTTTAAATTTAATCAAACTTAAAGGAGAATAAGGAAGGTATTGGCAGAATAAATGGAAGGGCTACGAAGGGCGTGAAAATTAAAGACCCCTCTTCGCAAACCTAATACTGTTAGTGTCGGCAGAGGACACATATTGAGCAAGGGTGGTCAGATAGGAAAGATGAAAGTGAGGAGGCAGAAATAAGTGGAAGCAATCTCAAACTCAGCTAGGAGAACCGTGATCGCCAGCCCACGCTCCCAAGAAGCAAACCCCTATTCCCTTTTAGCCCTCGGAAGTGATTTTATACTAAAGTAAAAGTATCGCCACATAAAACAACAAAGTACAGTACATCCAGCTATGTTTCCTGACAGTGTAAGATATTTGTCAGACAACTCTAAGACAGTATTTGAAATGACAAGAATGGTGCTCGAAATCTTCATGACAGAATTTTCATAATGAAAACTGTGACCCGCATATACAGTATTTGGTGCAATATTTAACCTGTTACCTTATTTCTCGTCGACTTATCGTTTTATATTTCTTGTGGTCCAACACCTACGTCATTGCTTCAACGCTCCGCTACGCGGCCTTCTTTCAACCCCATCTTGCTTTCTGACGTCGTCATGTGACGTGGATGGCGTTCAGCTCTCCACTATCTTGAACCTTCTCGAACCATTCCGCTTGCAATATACAGAGTGTTTCAAACCTTTTGGGTCAAATTGAAACAGGTGATAGAGGGTCCACCACCGATTATATTGAGATAGTGAGCCAATGGTCGGAAATGCATATTTATTGTGTTATGGACATACACAGCGTACACCGCATAACAACAACGTAGGTCACAATAATTGTTCAAAGTGACGACCGCCAGTCTCAGTGCAACTGCGCATGAAGTTCTGGCGCACTCTCTCGCTGTCTATTGTACCAGGAGACAGGCAGCTTGGACCCTAGCAAGTATATCTTCAGCCGTTTTTACGGGGGTTTCGTACACTAACGACTTGACGTAACACCAGAGGAAAAAGTCCAGAGGTGTAAGATCCGGCAATCGCGCTGGCCATGGGACAGGACCTCCCCGTCCAATCCAACGATAAGGGTACGTGTTGTTTAGGTGCTCGCAAACATTTAACATCGAAGTGGGCTGATGCACAGTCGTGCTGAAACCACATCCTTTAACGGATAACAAAGAGTACAGTCTTCTGGAACTGTGGCAGCACATCTCTCAGGAACACTAGGTAACGTGGACCAGTCAAACGGGGAGGCAGCAGATAAGGTCCTATTAGGTGATCTTGAACAATACCCGTCCATACGTTGACTGAAAATCGTTCCTGGTGGCCACCGACGTAGGTGGCATGGGTATTGTCCTCACTACAGTCATGCTTGTTGTGGCTGTTGAAAACACGATAAGGGGTGAATGATGTCCCATCCGTGAACTACAGCACTGTGGTGAATAATCCATTGACAGAAGTTAACACGTGGCTTAAATTCCGTTGGACCGGGCGAGTTGGCCGTGCGCGTAGAGGCGCGCGGCTGTGAGCTTGCATCCGGGAGATAGTAGGTTCGAGCCCCACTATCGGCAGCCCTGAAGATGGTTTTCCGTGGTTTCCCATTTTCACACCAGGCAAATGCTGGGGCTGTACCTTAATTAAGGCCACGGCCGCTTCATTCCAACTCCTAGGCCTTTCCTATCCCATCGTCGCCATAAGACCTATCTGTGTCGGTGCGACGTAAAGCCCCTAGCAAATAAAAAAAATTCCGTTGGTCCCAGTTCTTGCACAGTGTAATATCTGTTCCGCCAGTGCTCTCCACACTGTATCCTTTCAAGTGTGCATTTCGTGGCCAAGTTGATGGGTGCTTATTTGCTGGGTGGTTGGCCATATTATCCAACACCATCTTCTCAAAGTCTGGTGTTCGGACATGGTTTTGGCGGGAACCTTGGTCGGCTCTCTGTGGCGTCAACGACCCTGTCTCTCGTAAGTTGGTATCCATGAGATAAACTTCTCCCAAATAGGATGACGTCTGGTGGAAAAGCGTTCTCTGTATATTCATACTGCTTTATGGGCACTACATCCTGCCACTCCGTACATTAAATGCATGTCTGCCAACTCTCGTGACGAGTAACATTCCATCTTCGACTATGTGCCATGCACTGTACACAGTAACACACCTCACCACGGACACATCACAAGCTGATGTGGTGTGCATGCGGCACAGGTTAACGCGCCGGCGCGATGCAAGCGGTCGTCACATTACACACGTGCTATGAGTTAAATTGTGTACAGTACGTCTGTTTGGTGGTCAGGGTGTACGCTGTTTATCACCCGCTGCCTGTTCTAGTCTACAATGGACACCCGGGTTCTTTGCAAAAGTGCTGCAGAATTGCTTGAGCCATTGCAATACGTGTATTGAGACTGGCGGTTATCACTTTGAAGTTATGTGATGTACGCTGTGTATGCCCCTAACAAAGTAAATATGCATTTACGACCATTGGTTTCGTATCTCAATATAATCGATTGTGGTCTCACTATTACCTGTTTCAATTTGAGCCAAAATGTTTGAAAGCAAACCTCCCCCTAGTTCTGGCAGTTTGTGTTTTAATGGTACTCCACTGCATCTGATATCGAGTAGAACTGGTTTTCCTCTTCTGGATACCTATTATCTTCCGTCATGAGATTAGAGGTTCAGAGAGAGATAAATTGTATCGGTTTTTCCTTCTCTGACTTTTATTATTATTCCTGGCCCTTACTCGCACTTATAATTATTCTTATATTATCAGGGGGTCGGATGATTTTCGAATAATCGTTGCCATAAGACCTATCTGTGTCGGTGCGACGCAAAAATCAACTAGCAAAATAAAATTCGAATAACAATGTTCTACGGTGATAATCCGCACTGAACTTAAAAACTTGGAACTTCTATTTGTTCCACGTATTTCGTGAAAAGTACTACACTGGAAACATCATGCAATGGAGAAAGAAGTTGAGCCTCTTTCGAAGGATACGCAAGTCATTGGATAAGTCCCCTTCTGGACTGACGCCTATCCCCCTGTTTTTCTGGTTGTGAGGTTTCCTCTGTGATTTGTTCTTTCTCTTGAAACAAAAGTCACCAACACCACATTAGTGTTTCCTTCATTCTCTATTTTCTTTTGAAAACTTAGCGTTATGTAAAGGGAAATTAATTACAAACTGCTTGTAAATGGGCTAAGCCTAATAATTTCCGAGCTTTGTTAATAATGGTAAGCCAATTATATGGACTACTTTTCATAGCTAGATGGTATTCCCTTGTGATTCGCCACTGTTGAAAATTCATAACGGTCCTATAAATGTGGGGATTGTCGCTCCATATTCTTTACCATAATTAAGCTCCTTAACCTTTGTTAAGTCTTGGAATATCATATCTTTGCCATTTTGTCATTTTAATGGTGTAAATATTTGTCTTATTTCACATAATGAGTTATTTGTTAGTACGCTGTGGATCAGCAATTTCGATATGTTTTGTATAAATGTACCATTAAGGAGCGGGTAATATCTATGAGTCCCTCCCTTCTTATACGTATTGCTATTTGGAATTTTACCTCTGTTCTTAAAGAGTCCCAAGTCACTGAGTGACCAAACGTTGTATTTTTTATATCTCAATCTTAGCATACGCGAAAGACTGGAATGTATACGATTGGAATTTCTGTTTTATAAATTTTGGTGTTTATGTTGTCCTGCCAGTTTTAAGCAGCCAACGTTAACCTTATACTTGCACTACTTCCCTTTAATGTTACTTTACCCTTTACTTACATGCCCTGCCCCCTTTTGCCTCCCCTATACACGGAGCCTACCCCTACGTGGCCCGTCAGCTTTGTAATGTTCTAGTCTTTTTTAGTGCGACCATGCTAATGACATATTCTTGGTGAATAATGCCTTCAGTAGTCAGAACTGGATCAAATACACAAAGTGTATTCATTCTTTATTTTATTCATTTGTTTATTTTAAACTGGACTATATATGTTCTTCAGAATGATGTTTCTTCTTTAGAACTTCATTAAATTTTGAATATAAGAAACTTACCTTACACTTATAGGGTCGATATTCATATTTAATACCGAGAGTCTCGTAAATTTTACAACTTATCTTTATCTATCAAGACCGTTGCTACAAGATGCACTGTTTTATTTATAAACAGATGTCTTCATCCAAATATAAACCAGTGCTTTGCTATGCCTCGAAAACAGGAGATTTTACTCCCATTGCTTCACATGTTTGATTTTACATTAATTTTCATGCATCAGGAATCTGCAGTGTAGATTACTGTGATCGCCTGTTTCTGGTGATTTAAGAAAGTGTGCTCGAACATTGTGTTCTACAGCTACATTACTATGAAGTGCCTCATCATACTATATTTCCATTTAGCAAGTAGTGTGTACCTATTATTATTATTTATTATTATTATTATTATTATTTTCTTTCTTCGTTATGCCCCACTAAGGAGCGCGATTGAAGTTATTTATCTGATGTCGTTGCCTTTTTCTTCTCCCAAAATCTCTTCATCTTCTTGCTGTGGCTTTTCTTGCGATTTTCTGACCAGGTTTTGTTGGTGGTAGTGCTTGGATGATGTTTAAAGCGATGATTGTTGACTAATTTTCTGAACTTAGATCTGTTTAACACAATGTCGTCTGTGATACCTATTTGCTGAAGATATTTTCCAACTTCGAGAACCCATTGGTTTTTTTTAATTACATTGATAGGGTAAGGTTCAGAATCCTTTTGGTCAATCTCTGATTACTCATTCTGAGAATATGTCCATAAAATTTCAAACATCTTTTCCTAAATGTGTCTGAGATTTTCTCTGAGTGTTGCTACAGGTCATATTTCCTTATCATCCAAATTTCCCCTGAGCAGACTGGTTCAAACATTTTCCTTAAGATTTTTATTTCTTGCTTTTCTACATCTTTAATCAAAGATCTGCCCCTAATGATTACTGTTTCAGATGCGTATATTGCTTCAGGTTTGATTACAGTGTTTCATTGTCTTAATTTTGTATTTCGGGATATAGATTTTGTATTATATCTGCTCCAAGTGAGTCTGTTGCAGTTTAGATACCCTTTCTTTGTTTGCTTCGCGATTGAGTCCTGAAGGTTGGATGACTTCTCCCAGGTATTTGAATCTAGACACTTGGGATATTTTGCCATTTGGGGTTTTCTTTGGTTGTCCATGTAGGTACCGAAGAGATTCGTCCATGTAGTGATTATTATTGTTTTGTTCAAAGAAAATGTATGTTCCGATAGGAAATGAGTTGATATAACGTTTAAATGTAATTTCTGTCTAACATTTTTACCGAAAGGTGATTCTCATTAAGCTTGTAAGTACAGCACTGGCCTTAACATAAATATTGTAATCCATACAAAATCGCAGATGTCTTAAGTTGCTATGGGAAAAAAGCCGATTTCATTCGCAAGGTAACTTTGAGTGGGGCATTGAAGGATCTCTTTAGTACAGCACAGACCTCGTACCTGCGGTCCATATTCTACCAGTGTAATTTACCCAGCTCTTCCCAGACGTCACAGTATCTATGGCCGACGTCGTAAGTTTTATTACAGAGGATAAGTTTTATTGCCCTTCGCTAGTGCTGGCTCCGTATCCTTCTCTGTGAATTTTACTCTTCCATTTGAACGTGAGAAACAGTTCTTTAGGATTTTATGACTACGATCTTTTTAATTGGATGTTGACGTACGAAGCATATCATAATTAGTTCTTTTTATTTATTGTATTTACTGAAGTTTCATTCATTTCTTTACTATTTAATAGTCTTGGTCCTTTAGTACAGATCTGTGCGTTTTTAATTGAACTTTGTGTGAATTCCACCAACAGCCTTATCAGTATCATTATCACACTCATAATCATCATCATTCATACTCATGCAGGGTAAGAATGAGAAAGATTTACGAGCAAATACACAGATTGTATTCATTCTTTATTTTATTTATTTGTTTATTTTAAACTGGACTATATACACTATGTGATCAAAAGTATCCAGACACCCCCAAAAACATACGTTTTCCATCTTAGGTGCATTGTGCTGCCACCTACTGCCAGGTACTCCATATCAGCGACCTCAGTAGTCATTAGACTTGTGTCAGAAGTCTGTACGCGAGATTTCCACACTCTTAAACATCCCTAGGTCTACTGTTTCTGATATAGTGAAGTGAAAACGTGAAGGGACACGTACAGCACAGTCTGTTGACTGACAGAGACCGCCGACATTGAAGAGGTCGTCAAGTGTAATAGGCAGGTATTTATCCAGACCATCACACAGGAATTCCAAACTGCATCAGGATCCACTGCAAGTACTACGACAGTTCAGCGAGAGGTGAGAAAACTTGGATTTCAAGGTCAAGCGGCTGCCCACAAGCCACACATCACGCCTCGCTTGATGTAAGGAGCGTAAACATTGGACGACTGAACAGTGGAAAAGCGTTGTGTGGAGTGACGAATCATGGTACGCAATGTGGCGATCCAATGGCAGGGTGTGGTTATGGCGAATGCCCGGTGAACGAACGTCATCTGCCAGCGTGTGTAGTGCCAACAGTAAAATTCGGAGGCGGTAGTGTTATGGTGTGGTCGTGCTTTTCATGGAGAGGGCTTGCATCCCTTGTTGTTTTGCGTGGCAGTATTACAGCACAGGCCTCCATTGATGTTTCAAGCACTTTCTTGCTTCCCACTGTTGAAGAGCACTTCGAGGATGGCGATTCCATCTTTCAACACGATCGAGCGCCTGTTCATAATGCACGGCCTGTGGCGGAGTGGTTACACGACGATAACATCCCTGTAATGGACTGGCCTGCACTGAGTCCCGACCTGAATCCTATAGAACACCTTTGGGATGTTTTGGAACGCCGACTTCGTGCCGGGTCTCACCAACCGACATCGCTACCCCTCCTCAGTGCAGCACTCCGTGAAGAATGGCTGCCATTCCGCAAGCAATCTTCCAGCACCTGATTGAACGTATGCCTGCGAGAGTGGAAGCTGTCAACAAGGCTAAGGGTGGGCCAACACCATATTGAATTCCAGCGTTACCGATGGAGGGCGCCACGAACTTGTACGTCATGCTCAGTCAGGTGTCCGGATACTTTTGATCACTTAGTGTATTTTCTTCAGAATGATGTTTCTTCTTTAGAACTTCATTAAATTACCTTACACTCATAGGGTCGATATTCATATTGGGTAAGATGGCATTTAGATATTTGGCTCCTGTGGGAAACATTTACGGCTTTACTTTCCCTGTTTAAATGTTCTTATACTATAATACTCTTTGTACTATTAGGCCTATGACTCCTGTATGCCTCCTGTGATTAAAGTTCTTGGTTATCTCCTCAGTGAGTCTGATTAGCTGATGGGTAGTGGAGTGGTCACTACGGAAACCAAATTGCTCGCCATTAAGGAGGTGGTTATCATCGATGATTTTCTGTAAGCGGGTGAGAAGAATTGCTTCGAATAGTTTTGAGAGGATGGAAAGGAGAGAGATTGGTCTATAATTTTGTGGAAAGGCGGGGTCAGCTAGAGCTTTGGGTATCATAATGACTTTAGCTAATTTCCAGGGAGAGGGGAAATGAGCAAACCTGAATATAGCATTAAACAGTTTCGTGATGAATGTTAACGCCTTTCTGGGGAGGTTTTTGAGAAAGGTGGCCGAAATGTTGTCAATACCAGGAGATTTTCTATTTTTCAGTTTACGGATGGCGGCCGTGACTTCAGAGGGAGTGACAAATTTGAAGTCGGGAGGTACACTGTGTTCACCTAAGTTTTCAATTTCCTCCTCGACGAGATCGATGAAGTTATCGTCTGAGGGATCAATGTTGGGAGTGCAAGTGGTTTCAAAAGTGTCGGCAAGAGCGTTGGCTTTGTCGACATCTGAATCGGCCAATCCTCGAATACCATGGAGGGTGGGTCATATTCTGACCAGTCCGATTCCGTTCAAGGTACCACCACCATTCACATCAATGCAGTCTAATTAATATCTGTCGAAAGCAGCACTCAAGACCAGAAGGTCGAAGGGCTAAAATGGCTCAAAGGATCCAGGCTCCAGCCCGCATATCCATTGAGACGCGTGGTCTGTCTGTAGGCCTATACTATTTTTCTGGACCTGAAAACCATAAAATATTATGGGAAGGAATCATTTGTATTCTAGTATTCAATGCAATTTGGGATATTCGTAAGTTATTTTTGTAAGGAAATACTAGTTCAATGAGGAACTTTCTGGAGACTTTATAATTTTCACCGTAACTTCGAACTCGTCAGTGAGGTATCTAGGATAAACGAAAGAAAGAAAGAAGACTGAATGAGTATACATTGACTGTGAACATCACTTCGGCACGTGTATATGAGTGTAAGGGGGGACTGAATAATATTCATTTAAAGAATATGTCAAACGGGACCTTGTGAAAAGCAGATATGCAATGCAATTTTAATTTATGGTAGTGGTGGTGATTTTAGTACGTATTCCGGGGAATAAAACAAGAATGATGTTATCGGGGAAGTAATGGCCATAAAAGATTCGTAAATAAAAAATTCTTGATGTCGCAAACGTAATACCGTCGAGGTAGGAAAAGAACCAACAGTTGATCAAGGGAAGTCGCATAGCAAGGATGGAAGTGAAGAGTCTGACACAAAGAAGTCGGAGCAGTGCCAACTTAACTAGGAGTTATATGGTTGCCTCTCCTTCCTTGCTCTCTCGGGAGTAGTGTTAATATGGTGACATTTAATTCTTTTGGCTTCTCTGGAAAACTTCCCGGATGTTTTGCTATTTTTGTGCTATTTACTACACATGAAAAATGAATTATTTACGTTTTTGTCGGTGTTTACCTTAAAAACCTTGAATTTTATTGAAATCAGTATACTGACGATCCGTATCAGAAGCTGAATTCAGATCTCATTTTACTGATTCCTTGAACCAAACTGCCATTCTCATTAAACACTTAAGAAAGAAATATAGAATCCCTACTACTACAAAATAAAACCTGTAACAAAAGTGCCGGTAAGTTATGAGTGGGAGACATTTATGTATATATATATATATTGCAAGTTTCTTTACGTCGCACCGACACAGATAGGTCTTACGGCGACGATGGACACGAAAGGGCTAGGAGTGAGAAGGAAGTGCCCATGGCCTTACTAAGGTACAGCCCTAGCATTTGTCTGGTGTGAAAATGGGAAACCACGGAAAAACATCTTCAGGGCTGCCGACAGTGGGGTTCGAACCCACTATCTCCCGAATATTATGTATAATTTATACCATTATGAACTACTCTGACTTCTCTGCATCCGTAAGTGAACATGCTTCTTCAAGTGAGACCGTCTTAAGACAATTAACTATCAGATGTTTAGATGCCATTAGTAGAAGGGAAAGGGTAGTCGCAATGGTGATTAATCTTTTTAAGAGGAAGTACAACTGGGCAACCGCCCTTGCGGGATGTTGACCCGTGACGGAGAGGGGGCCGGGCGGGGGGGGGGGGAGAGGCGTGAGTGGTTCAGTGCTGGATTTCTACCCATACAGCTTATGTTTGAATACAGGCAGGTCCTTCGAGATAATTTTCGTCTGAAGAATCCTGTGATGTCAGCAAGTGTGTCTGGTCTTAACACCACAGTCAAAATCCAAAACGAATCAGGTTGGTTGCAGCGACCGCCAGGTATAGAAAACATTGGTAGTTCTATTTGAAAAAACAAATTTAGTACCAGTTATCTCAGGAGACATTGAAACCCTGGAAAAGTACTGGCAAGTCCCCTTATGAGTCCCTTCGTAACATTACTAAGTGAAAAATAGTTCACGAGTTATTTGAGGTGGACATCTTCGGTCAATAACCGCGCGCGGGTGTGTGTGTATGTGTGTATGTGAGAGAGAGAGACAGAGAGAGAGAGAGAGAGAGAAGAGCCGGACTCATAAGTGATCTTTTATATCCCGGCGTCATACGACATGGCGTGTCCAAAGGTCCTTTTCCGCCCTTCAAAAATATGACCTCTGCTGGGCTTGAACTTACGATGTTGGGATCTGGAAGCAGATACTTTACCACTGATTCGGAGATGGGATCCGATGAATCAGTCACTATCCCATAGGAAAATGGTAATACAGTAAGATCACTTTTTCTTTTTGTTAACGTTCTAATGTCCTAATGTCGCACTAACTCGGAAAGGTTTTCGCCGATGATAGGACAACAACGGGCTAGGGCAGAGCAAGAAGTGGGTGTGGGGTTATTATATCTAAAGCCTCAGCATTTTCCTAATATGAAGATGGGGAACCTCGGAATAACATCGTCAGAGCTTACAGCTACACGGCCTGTACTTAACTCTCAGCCAACTTGCTCGGAATTATATTATTTAAATTTTGTATTGAAGTTATATTTCTTTCCCTTCTTCGTACTTACGTTAATGATCCATTTGTAACCAGCTCCTTAGATACTGGGACTATAATTGAGTTAGCTGTTAAATAACTTTTTTGAAGCTATATCCATGATAGAGTAGACATCAGAATTAATTTGAAAATGTCTGTTTAAAACAATGGTTCGTTCACTCCATGGATGAACACTGATAAGCATTATCATTGAGTGAAATATGCAACACGAGGACCATACCTCATGTGCTCCACCACTGAACAGAATAGGATATACAGAATACGTCCACGGTTTCTCCCGCATGTTCTATGAGGCGACGAAAAGAGAATCCCAGCGGTTTTAAACTTACGAGCGTGAGATTGCAGCGACGAGTAGACCTTATTCTAGCTATTTCGCTTACTTGTATATGCATTATAAAGGGAAAGTTTCCGCTTACTTGTGCCAATTTCCTCACTTTCACCTTTCCTATCCAGCCTTCCGACGCTATTAGGTTTGTGAGACCTGAAGTGTCTTATGTTCGCGGCCCTTGGGGCACTTTTTTTTTTGCCGGTATCTCCATTGGTCGAAGTGCCTGATATTAGAGTTATTGTAAGAGGACCAGGCTGAGCACTTCAGACGGTCTTCTGATCTCAAGTTGGAGGGAACGATTACGGCTCTGTCCTGTGGTATTTGAGGGTGCTGAAATGCCGCACTCTCGTGTCGGTAGATTTATCAGTACGTAAAAAACTCCTGCGGAACACAATTTCGGCCCCTAGGCGTCTCAGAAGAACGGCAGTTAAAGTAGTTAGTGAATCGTAAAAACTGATAACATTATTACTCGAGTTCAGAGTGGCTGATAATCTCCTAGCAATCATCATACATAGTGGGGCTAGTTCAGTAGCAGCATTAGTTAGGCGCTTTCCTCCCGTGCTACGAGGTTATTATTCAATTCTCATGTATGTGAGCACGTATGTTGATTGCGGGATGTTGGCATTCCTTAAATTCGACTGTAAACTACAGAATTTTGCCAAGTATAGCGTGTCCACTGGAAGATTCCCAGGGCGAGGAACGTGTGACAGTCGCTCCCGGCTCTACGCTATATGCGTTATAAAGGGAAATTAATCCTCATATTTTTAATTTACCAGCCTGAGAACCTGACCTCTCCTGTCTGCTGGCTGTGTTTCAGTGAAAGGATATGTTGCATGAAGATCACTGCAACTACTTTTCTGTCATTGTTTGTCTGCTCCGGTGTATCAGAATTGGGAAAACCCGCCTCGTACCCCTGATCTTTAAGGATTGAAGTTTGTATGCTCTGATACCGTGGTTAGCCGGTTCGAGTCCCGTTGGTGGAAACATATTTCACCAGAATGGGAGCTGGCAGGGTGGGAGAGGGGGTGGTATATATTATAATCACTAGACTGAGTGCCAGAAGCATGGATTCAATTGAGCGAGGGCATGTGACGCTATTTTTGGTCATTCTTCTGTCGGATGGAGACTTGAAGCCTTCAGCAGACCCCCTTCGTGCTATTAGACGGGAGAAGGTTATGCGCCGACATCAAGTTTCACCCTGTCTCTATTATTATCTTCGTAACCATCGTCAGTCATAATCACCCGTGGGCGTCAAATAAAAAGACCCGCACTAGACGATCCGAACATGTTCTCAGGCACTCCAGGTAATAAAAGCCATGCGCTAAATAAATAACATTGGGAAGGATTCAGCCATATCATCCAAGCATTTGCCAACATTTGAAGTGGGAAACTACGGAAACATTTTGAGGAACTATCGGTGGGATTTAAATTCGTTTCTCCAAGCGAGTTTGCCGTGCACTTAAAGGTGCGCAGCTGTAAGCTTGAATTCGGGAGATAGTGGGTTCGAACCCCACTGTCGGCAGCCCTGAAGATGGTTTTACATGGTTTCCCATTTTCACACCAGGCCAATGCTGGAGCTGCACTTTAATTAAGGCCACAGCTGCCTCCTTTGCTCTCCTAGCCCTTTCATATCCCATCACCGCCATAAGACATATCTGTGCCCGTGCGACGTAAAGCCAACTGTAAAAAAAAAAAAAAGGAAATCGTTTCTTAGTCCATGAGATACATGCTAAACTAATCTTTTACTATTGTCATTATTATAACAATATCACAATATTTCACAATCTTTTTTTAAAAATGAAATGCTAAACGGGGATGTTTCTCAGAACGTCAAGATCTCATGGATAGACCACGTCACCGTCGAGGAGGTGCCACAAATTATGCCAAGTCTTAACTCTCGCAAAGTTGACGAAAGCAGTCTATTTCGGTCACTTCTTAAGAAATACAATACAATAAATCCTAGTACGGGAAACGCGTTTGTTTAAACACTACATTATGGCCGCCATCGCTCCATGGTGAGACGCCACAAGAAGAAGAGGATGAAGAGGGATAATAATAATAATAATAGTAATAATAATAATAAGAAGAAGAAGAAGAAGTAGAAGAAGAAGAAGAAGAAGAAGAAGGGGTAGAGCGTCCCCCATAAGCGAAGATCCAGTCCATATGATGAAAGAGAAACGGTTACCAGGTCGCGTCACGTTTTGGGTCGCTCAACGTCGGCACTATATCAGGATGTTACAACAAACTGGCAGAAGAAATTCGAGATGATAGGGAACCTGGCACAGTAAAATATCGACCTAAATAGGCAGTCAAACCACCGTTCTGTGAATATCACCAGGCACTGGTGGGAAAAGGTATAGAAAAGTACAAGTCATCATGTGCTGTAAGAGTTGAATGCTGTAAGTCTGGGTCGTGAATATTGTGACGTTCTGAATTTGTCCTTTTCTTTGCACCGTTTTTTCTTTTTTTTTTCTTTTTTTTTTTTTTGCTAGTTGCTTTACGTCGCACCGACACACAGATAGGTCTTGTGGCGACGATGGGACAGGGAAGGGCTGGGAGTGGGAAGGAAGCGGCCGTGGCCTTAATTAAGGTACAGCCCCAGCATTTGCCTGGTGTGAAAATGGGAAACCACGGAAAACCATTTTCAGGGCTGCCGACAGTTTTAACGTCGCACTAGTTCAGTTACGTGTTTTGGCGACCATGGAATAGGAATGGGCTAGGACTCAGAAGAAAGCGGCCGCGGCCTGAATTATGGTGCAGCCCCATTATTTGCTGGGTGTGACAATGGGAAACCGTGGAAAACCATCGTCAGAGCTTCCATAATCTCTCAAGTGCAAGCTCATGTCTTCATGACCAAAATCGCATAGCCAACTCTCTCTGTTACTGAACTTGAATAGTTCACCTATTGCTTCCTTCACCTCCTTTCAAACACCAATACTCTTCGCTGATTTTTCTAATACCAACTCAAAATAAATCACTTAATCGGAAGTTTGACTCTATTACTCGAGTGTCGTGAACCAGTGTGATGTACTGACCGTTAATTGTTGACTGTATTTAATTTATGATGGATGGATGCTCCATTTCTAAACTACGTTTTGATACATGAATCTTCAATTTGGCATTGAGTAACAAAAAAATATATTCCACTTTGAAACGGAGCATAACGTGTTTGCGACAAAAAAAGTTAACTGCAGTGGACTACAGCTGATGACGTGATTGAGTAAATACTCATTAAACGCATTTACTCTGTCCTCGTCAAGTCCCCCCCCCTTCCCCTTAAAGGTTGTTCACACTTCCACTTTAATGTAACCCTTCCCCCAAAACCGAGATTTAAAATAACCATAGCAATTACTTTATGATTCCATCAATATATGTGTTAAAGTGATACGAATCCATTGCCTGGCGGGCGAAATGGACCGATCCTATGCAGCGCAGGTAACTGTTTGGTGCAGAAAGAAATCGTTGTCATCAAATACGATTATAAACTGATATACAATGGTTCTTATAGAACGGCAATCTGCGTCGATTTAGTGCTATCGGTGAACTTCGAAGGCCCTTTCTCTGATGACAACCGCCCGATGAAGATAGTCTTACACTGCAGATGGAAGAAAACTCCACTTCTATAGAATCTACGCCCTTAATCACTGAAGACTAGGCCCTACCTTTCGCAACAGTTCTCGACGAGCAAATCGTCCTAGTTCAGTAACAATTGTACCAGGGTACACATTCCACGGCTATTTAAACTGCGCGCCTACTCCAAGGCCATCGATGTAAACAAACTTGAACTTGTGAACACTCAGAAACATTATTTTGTCTTCTTCAATTACATGTCTCTACCATCGGTTTATTTGCTCCCTCTCGGGGGGTAAACTCTAATTATTTCATAGAGTAATCTTTATTTTTGAAGTTTGTATACCTGGTTCTGACGATTGGTTGTTTTTAATGTACCGAAGTTGTCAACACTTCAGCTGGTTCCTCCTCGATTGTAATCAACCTATCAAAAACTTGGAAATATTGTCTCTACCCAAGTAAAATCGGGGGTGTGTATAGGAATCCAACCTATCAGTAAATTATGGAATCTTCCCCTTATGGTACTATAAAAGCAGGGCGCTTTAGGGCCTTATGGTCTGAATTGCTCCAATATTTAGGAGTGAGACATGGCCGAGGGAGGCAGAGGCGAGGCCTACGTGAGGAATATTCAGCGGCTCAAGGTAATGGCATAATTTACTTAGACATGTGATATCTCCTGCGGATAGTTTGAGGGGAAGGTTTCACCCTATTTTCTTTTAATGTAATTTAGTAAAAACTGATGGTTTAAATGTAGAATTTTCGGCAAGTCTAAGGAGTCTGTTTCATTCCCTACAGGGAAATATGTAATGTAAGGGAACAAATAGTGATGACCCTATCTTGTTTCCCATTCAACCTTGCATTGGGTGACTAAAGTTTTTAAAACTCCAAAATCCTGTAAATCTTGCCTCGACCTTAATTTTCTCCTTTAGTCACACCTTATAGTATAGGATAAGCCTCTGTACCTTTGTTTCATACGCCCACTTAGGGTTTTAACAATTTCTATATGGAGGGCAAGTGTTTCGTCTCCTGGCCTTTTGTTTATGGCCTTTCCTTTTACCATTAAAGCCACTTGGTATGGGAAATTATGCCCCTGGAAACAGTGACTATTGTGCAATGGATAATCCCACATTGGAGCAACGGTGCATGACCACTTTAATGTGAGGTGGAATTTTTATTGCGCCATAAGAAACTGATACCTCCACGAGGCCAGACTATGGTATTGTAGAGCTCAGACTCCTGAGTACTGTAACTTCTGGGAGCAAATGCGGCTCTTATACATTATTGTATCTGTCAAGAGCATAATAAAATGCACTTGACGGGTGTTAGAAAGGGAAGGGCAGAGTCTGGGGTAGGGCTCTTTATCAGGAATACCATTGCACGCAACATAGTTTCTGTTAGGCACGTAAATGAGCGAATGATGCGGGTAGATTTGTCAGTTAGAGGAATTAGGACACGAATTGTGTCCGTGTATTCACCATGTGAGGGTGCAGATGAGGATGAAGTTGACAAGTTTTATGAAGCATTGAGTGGCATCGTGGTCAGAGTCAACAGCAAGGATAGAATAGTGCTAATGGGCGATTTCAATGCGAGAGTTGGGAATAGAACTGAAGGATACGAAAGGGTGATTGGTAAATGTGGGGAAGATATGGGAGCTAATGGGAACGGGAAGCGTTTGCTGGACTTCTGTGCTAGTATGGATTTAGCTGTTGCGAATACATTCTTCAAGCATAAGGCTACTCACCGCTACACATGGGACGCTAGGGGTACCAGATCCATAATAGACTATATCTTAACAGACTTCGAATTGAGGAAATCTGTTAGGAATGAACGAGTTTTTCGCGGATTTTTCGATGATACAGACCACTATCTGATCTGTAGTGAGCTAAGTATCTCTAGGCCTAGGGTAGAGAGACTGAAATCTGTCTGCAAACGAATAAGGGTAGAAAATCTCCAGGACGAGGAAATTAGACAGAAGTACATGGATATGATTAGTGAGAAGTTTCGAACAGTAGACAGTAAGCAAGTTCAGGATATAAAAAGTGAATGGGTGGCAGGGATGGTGTAGTAGAAACAGCAAGGGAATGCCTAGGAACAACTTTGTGTAAAGATGGGAAAAGGCGAACATCTTGGTGGAATGATGAAGTGAGAGCAGCCTGTAAACGTAAGAAGAAGGCTTATCAGAAATGGCTCCAAACAAGGGCCGAGGCAGACAGGAATTTGTACGTACATGAAAGAAACAGAGCGAAACAAATAGTTGTTGAACCCAGAAAGAAGTCATGGGAAGATTCTGGTAATAACCTGGAAAATCTAGGTCAAGCAGCAGGGAAACCTTTCTCAACAGTAATAATCTTAGGAAGAGGGGGAAAAAGGAAATGAACAGTGTTTTGAGTAATTCAGGTGAACTCATAATAGATCCCAGGGAATCACTGGAGAGGTGGAGGGAATATTTTGAACATCTTCTCAATGTAAAAGGAAATCATCCTGGTGGTGTTGCAAACAGCCAAGCTCATGGGGAGGAGGAAAATGATGTTGGTGAACTTATGCTTGAGGAAGTGGAAAGGATGGTAAATAAACTCCATTGTCATAAGGCAGCAGGAATAGATGAAATTAGACCTGAAATGGTGAAGTATAGTGCGAAGGCAGGGATGAAATGGCTTCATAGAGTAGTAAAATTAGCGTGGAGTGTTGGTAAGGTACTTTCAGATTGGACAAAAGCAGTAATTGCACCTATCTATAAGCAAAGAAACGGGAAGGATTGCAACAACTATCGAGGTATCTCATTGATTAGTATACCAGGCAAAGTATTCACTGGCATCTTTGAAGGGAGGGTGCGATCAGTCGTTGAGAGGAAGTTGGATAAAAACCAGTGTGGTTTCAGACCACAGAGAGGCTGTCAGGATCAGATTTCAGTATGCGCCAGGTAATTGAAAAATGCTACGAGAGGAATAGGCAGTTGTGTTTATGTTTCGTAGATCTAGAGAAAGCTTATGACTGGGTACCGAGGGAAAAGATGTTCACTATACTGGGGTACTATGGAATTAAAGGTAGATTATTAAAATCAAAGGCATTTATGTTGACAATTGTGCTTCAGTGAAAATTGATGGTAGAATGAGTTCTTGGTTCAGAGTACTTACAGGGGTTAGACAAGGCTGTAATCTTTCACCTGTGCTGTTCGTAGTTTACATGGATCATCTGCTGAAAGGTATAAAATGGCAGGGAGGGATTCAGTTAGGTGGAAATGTAGTAAGCAGTTTGGCCTATGCTGACGACTTGGTCTTAATGGCAGACTGTGCCGAAAGCCTGCAGTCTAATATCTTGGAACTTGAAAATAGGTGCAATGAGTATGGTATGAAAAGTAGCCTCTCGAAGACTAAATTGATGTCAGTAGGTAAGAAATTCAACAGAATTGAATGTAAGATTGGTGATACAAAGCTAAATGTCAAGTATTTAGGTTGTGTGTTCTCCCAGGATGGTAATATAGTAAGTGAGATTGTATCAAGGTGTAGTAAAGCTAATGCAGTGAGCTCGCAGTTGCGATCAGCAGTATTCTGTAAGAAGGAAGTCAGCTCCCAGACGAAACTATCTTTACATCGGTCTGTTTACAGACCAACTTTGCTTTACGGGAGCGAAAGCTGGGTGGACTCAGGATATCTTATTCATAAGTTAGAAGTAACAGACATGAAAGTAGCAAGAATGATTGCTGGTACAAAGAGGTGGGAACAATGGCAGGAGGGTACTCGGAATGAGGAGATAAAGGCTAATTTAGGAATGAACTCGATGGATGAAGCTGTACGCATAAACCGGCTTCGGTGTTGTGGTCATGTGAGGCGAATGGAGGAGGATACGTTACCTAGGAGAATAATGGACTCTGCTATGGAGGGTAAGAGAAGTAAAGGGAGGCCAAGACGACGATGGTTAGACTCGGTTTCTAACGATTTAAAGATAAGAGGTATAGAACTAAATGAGGCCACAACACTAGTTGCAAATCGAGGATTGTGGCGACGTTTAGTAAATTCACAGAGGCTTGCAGACTGAACGCTGAAAGGCATAACAGTCTATAATGATGATGTATGTATGTACGTATGTATGTATGTATGTATGTATGTATGTATGTATGTATGTGCTGTATGTATGTATGTATGTACGTATGTATATCAAGAGCAATAATGCTCTTTTCTATGTAAATTAACTGCCTGTTAATTATCATTAGCTTTTGTACCTGATTTTCGGACTTCTAAGTCCCTGATATTGTTAGAGCTGATAAAAAGTTTGGGCTGGTAAGAATTGGGAGAAAGAAGACGAGCTGCTCGACTAAGTGGTATGTTCCGAGCTGTCAGTGGAGAGATGGCGTGGAATGACATTAGTAGACGAATAAGTTTGAGTGGCGTTTATAAAAGTAGGAAAGATCACAATATGAAGATAAAGTTGGAATTCAAGAGGACAAATTGGGGCAAATATTCATTTATAGGAAGGGGAGTTTGGGATTGGAATAACTTACCAAGGGAAATGTTCAATAAATTTCCAATTCCTTTGAAATCATTTAAGGAAAGGCTAGGAAAACAACAGATAAGGAATCTGCCACCTGGGCGACTGCCCTAAATGCAGATCAGTATTGATTGATTGATTGATTGATTGATTGATTGATTGATTGATTGATTGATTGATTGATTGATTGAACTCATTAATACTTGTTATATCTGTTATTCTTTCAAATTATTTCAAAAAGAAAGGAAAGAAATAAAATGTGTATATTTGTTATCTTTGAAGTTGCTCTAAGTAATTCCTTGTCCAGCCATTCAACCTGGGCGCTTCCTAATCCTCTGCGAGCCACGGACATCCCGGATCACCACCACCACCACCACCACCACTATATTAATAATTTGCTCAACGTCCCATCACCTGTTATCTTTCGTACGAGACTTCAGAGCGATGGAATCTTATGCTGACTCTTATATTCATATGTCAGGATGTCTACTGACATGGGTCTCCTTCATTCAAGCCCTTTTGAATTTAAAAAACCAGACTGGAATCCGATCTCACAATCATGTGTGCAGGATGCTAACTAAGCTACCCACTACTTCAGCAAAGTGTTTGTGTAAACCTTTTCAGGAATTCGATTCCGAAACGAAGCTCTACGTAATTTCTGCATGAAGGAACCTCCACCTTTAATTGATTACAGTCCCCACAAGTCCATGAAAGAATCTGTTGTATGATGGTGCGGCTCTTGCTGGCAACTAACCTAGTCTAATAGCCAAGGGAATTCTCATGTAAAATATCCCCATGTGATGAACGAATCACCGTAACCAATATGTAGTGTGCTCCCTTTCCCGTATGCTGTACTTGGAACTGGGCCCACACACTTGGCTCTCACTTCACACGAACCATAGGGAGTACCTTAGTACGAGGGGCGTGAAGGAGCAAATTAGTTATTTCTCTCGACAGGAATACAGGGTATAACGAAACATCTGGTCATAACTTCAGAGGATTAGGAAGAGCCCGGGTTGAATGGCTGAACAAGGAATTACTTAAAGCAACTTTAAAGATAAAAATTTGAAAATGTTTCCTTTTCTTTTTGAAAGAAGTTGAAAGACAATATAAAAAGGACTCTTTCCTTATCGAGGATCTTAGATATCTTTCTGTACCATCGACACCTCAAGCCATTGCTCACCTAAATCTGAGGTTAAGCAAAAGAGAAAAAATCTTTCCGGAGTTTTACGTGACGGATGCTATGACAACCAGAGACTGGATGGGCCCAAATAAGAACATGCGCAGTGCTATCAACAGGCTGGCTATACACGGATTTCATGTGTGAAAGAGATATATCACGAACCAAGCGACGAATGCGTGTGCAAATTATGTGGGAAAATATGTGAACGATACCACTTCAATAATCCCGGTCGCTCCATGTGAGATTTGTGCTGGACAAAGCGGAGGCGGGACAGGTTTTTCTCCGGGTACTCCGGTTTTCCCTGTCATCTTTCATTCCAGCAACACTCTTCATTCTCATTTCATAGCATCTATCAGTCATTAATAAATCACTTTGGGAGTGGCGACCCCATCGTACTAATAGCCTATATCTGCTTCATTCATTCCATCCCTGACCCGGTCAATGACTGGAAAACAGGTTGTAGGTTTTTCATCCTTTTTTTTTCACCACTTCAATAAGTGTAGCAAAAGAGAAAAGAACTTAAATGAATATAGTAAAGAGTAGAACAATTTATATATGGCCATTGGCTGCAATACAACAATATAACTTCAGGAGTTAAGCCGGCCCCGTGGTGTAGGGGTAGCGTGCCTGCCTCTTACTCGGAGGCCTCGGGTTCGATTCCCGGCCAGGTCAGGGATTTTTACCTGGACCTGAGGGCTGGTTCGAGGTCCACTCAGCCTACGGGATTAGAATTGAGGAGCCGTCTGATGGTGAGATGGCGACCTCGGTCTAGAAAGCCAAGAATAAGGATTCGTCGTGCTGACCACTCGACACTTCGTAATCTGCAGGCCTTCGGGCTGAGCAGCGGTCGCTTGGTATTCCAAGGCCCTTCAAGGGCTGTAGTGCCATGGGGTTTGGTTTGGTTCAGGAGTTAACTCATCATATAAATGGAGTGTTTAGCCCGGAGAATGGTTTGAATTACAACAGCTACGCTGTCGTATGTGGCCTAGGCGTCACTGAAGAGGCGTTCTGAGGAAATGACGACTGCGCTAGTTTCGTGATGCTTTCCTCACCGGACCAGAAGTTGCTATTACGTATCATTCTGACAAGCCTACTGATTTACATGCATCAACCAAACTTTTGAGAGATATTTTCATACAATCCGTAATTGCAAAGTTATCTGTTTCTATCATAGGTAGCGTCCGGCTTTAAGGCAAAATTGTTAGCATGCTGGCCTTTGGTTCAAAGCGTCCCGAGTTCAGTTCCAGGAGTCTCCTTTTATAGTGATGTTGTAAACGACAAACCTGGACTGAAACTGGATTGTCTCTAGTGATGAATCCAGGTTTTCTTTGTGTATTAACGACGGCCGTGTTTATGTCTGGAGGCCTCGTGGTGAGCGCCTCAATAAGGCCTTTGCTGTGACGTGACACACCACCTCCACTATTGGTGTGCTGGTCAGGGGGACCATCACATACAACAGTCGGTCACTCATAGTAGCGATAAGAGCGACGTGTGAGACATGCACAGGACCTTCCGCACACGCATGTGTTGCCCTTCAGTGACAGGGCTGCTGAGAAGAATCTTCCAGTAAGATAATGCTCATCCGCACAGAGAAAGGGTAACACAGAAATGCTCCATAACATTGCCACTCTACTTGCCTGCCCGATCGCCAGATTTATCACCCAGCGAACATGTCTGGCAGCAGCCTACGAGTTTACACGATCTAGAACAGTGATGTGCACGAGAGCGCTCCTTTCTGGAGCTCCTGCGCCATCCGGTTTGCAGTGGGAGGAATGTGCAAAGCTAGCAATTAGCCTGAGCAAAGTGCGAGTCAGACAGATGGATTTAAGGTGACGACTTGGGAAGACCTGCAATAGGCATTGTAATGGGACGATGTGTGCGTGTTTAGAAGGGCAAGACTAATTTTCTTTTGTTTCTCTTGCAAATTAATTCAGTTAAATTAAAAATTGAAACGCATTTAATATTTCATTGCCAAAATCAATAACAATTCTTTAAACGAAAAATACGTGACACTTGTAAAAATAAACAATTTTTTAATACTGCTGCTTTCAAGTTATAAAATGTATAACTTGTTTACATGTGCAACTGGCTACTACTTGCTACATTTTGAATTAGGGGTGGTATCGATTTATCCGTTCCAATACGGAGCAACGCTGTTAAATTGGAATATGATTGTTTCGAACAGAAAATGTCCTTACCTTCATTACTGAAATAAAGTTGTTCACTGAAGATCGTTACGGCCTACTATTAATGTGTATAAAAACCTATATTTCAAGCTTCAGAAGAAACTAATGAACTCAGTTGACAGTTACGTGAGTTTTGAATGGAATTGTCTTTAGTCTGTTTTCAGACGGACTTTGTTCTACGGCAATGAAAGCTTGGTTGACTCTGATTACCTTACTCATAATTTGCAAGTAATGTATATGAAAGTACCGAGAATAATTATTTCTGGCACAGAAAGGTGGGTTAATGGCAGGAGAGTACTAGAAACGAGGAGATAAATGCTCAGTAATTTCGGTGGATGAACCTGTAAGCATAAACCGGCTTCGGCGGTGGGATCATGAAACGTGAACTTAGAGGGATTAGTTATATAGAGAAGTAGTTGACTCGACCATAGAGGGTAAGAGAAGAGGAAGGAAAAGAAGGTAACGGCGATATTCTTTCCCGCCATCGATTGTGCATAGTCTGTTGCAGCTGACAAAGAGTGTGTTGTACGACAAACCAAACCCATATATGTATTTTCAATTTCGACTCGGTTAATTTATAACTGTATCCGCCTCTGTGGTGTAGTGGTTAGTGTGATTAGCTGCCACCCTCGGAGCCCCGAGTTTTATTCCCGGCTCTGCCACTAAATTTGAAAAGTGGTACAAGGACTAAAACGGGGTCCATTCAGCCTCGGGAGGTCAAGTGAGCATAGCGGGGTTAAATACCCACCACAGCCATCCTCGAAGTGGTTTTAAATGGTTTCTCTCTTCTCCTCCAGGCAAATGCCGGGATGGTACCTAACTTAAGGCCATGCCCGCTTCCTTCCCTTTTCCTTGCCTATCCGCTCCAATCTTACCATCACCCCACAAGGATCCTGTTCAGAATAACAGGTGAGGCCGGCTGGGCGAGGTACTGGTCCTCCTCCTCAGTTGTATCCCACGACCCAAAGTCTCACTCTCAAGGACACTTCTTGAGGCAGTAAAGGTGGGTTCCCTCGCTGGACAGTAAACAAGATTAAGAAAGGAAGAAAAGAAAATCAAATAAAAAATAGCTGCCTATAACCAATTAATTATATTTCATAAAATAAAAAAATCAAAGATATTCATTAAATTCAGAAAACAAAACGATTTCAGTCCCTGAACAAATATAAATTGACCCTATATTTCATCACCAGAGAATCATACCACAACGGAAATTTGTTCATCGTAATCACGAATCTGCGTGCCGTCAGCTATAACTAGTATAACTAACCGTCTGAATAACTAGTTACGGTAGTAGCAGACTGATTCAGTACCGACTGACTGCCCGCCTTACTAAGCAATAACTATTCGGTACGTTTTGCAGATTCTTTCAGTTGCTATTTATTCTATTCACGCCTAAATTACTGTCGTCATGTAGAAATTTGTAAGGAAGTTGATCTCCTCGATGGTCGCAAAATGGTGACTATCCTTCAAACATAATGTTGTATTGTTTTTCTTATTATTTATAAGATGCCAATAGTAAGACAGCAAGTTTAAAGAATAAAAATATGTTTATGTGTATTTATTACACAGGTTGTATTCGAAAGTGACGTTAATTATTTTAATCATTTACACTAAATGTTTTATCGGAGGTAGATCGTACTTGTTCTGTTACATTAAGTTGATGATGGTGATGATGATGATGATGCTTGTTGTTTTTAAGGGGCCTAACATCGAAGGTCATCGGCGCGTTAAATTAAGTAGCGACGAGAATCCACCTGAATTTGTGTGGGCTAATTTCGGGAACTAACCAACGGATCTTGAAACGGTTTTCATCATTTTATAATAATTTATTTAGGAAGGTTTGAGCCTAAGACACATTCATTTAAAATATGAAGTAGTCGAGAAGTGATGATCTTAGTGAAGCAAGCCAAAAACCTGAGAGCTTTCCTAGCTTAACTTACGGTATCAAAACCGTCAACAGTAAGCCCACCCCAAGTACGCGTGGAAGAATTATAGTTGAGCATAAAAAGCTCTACGAAAAAGTACAGGACTGTATATAGGCCTACCTATCTGTAAAGTTTTCGCACTATAAGCTGCCGTTGTCGAGGGCCAGGGTCCGATTCGCGGTACTGTCAGAAACTGAACAGTGACAGGAGGTCTGGTATGTGGTTAAAATGGCACATGAAGTTTACCTCTATTAGGAGTGTGCTTGAAATTAGTTGCACCACTCGGAATGAGGGAACGAGTTTGTTTTGTATATGTAAAGTCAGCCCTCAGTATCCGTTTTTATATCATACTTTGGAGTAAAATGTCAAACTTTAATATTGAGATCAATAGTCCGGTTGCTCAGCTGAATGGTCAGCGTAGTCGCCTTCGGTTCAGAGGGTTCCGGGTTGGATTCCCGACCGGGCTGCGGATTTCAAATGCATATGGTTAATCCTTCTAGTTCGGAGGCTGCATACAACCCATCACACTCCAGAAACCCGACAGAAATACGCAATAGTGAATACATTCCTCCACATCTGGCCGTAAAAGAGGACCAAATCCACATATCTTTCCGACCGCGATAATTAGGGAAAGGCTAGAAAGAAGGCTATTTTGAGACTAATCACGTAATTCTTATCAAAATATTTTTTTATTTATCTCAATAATCTTCATTGCGACTTGATGTGTTGGCAACACTGCGTATGCCGCACTTGGTAAACTTGACAGCTAGCAACGTGCTGCTACATCTCGGATATAAAGAGACAGAGACAAGATGGCTACCAGCAGCAGTGCACGTATTGCTTTCTTTATATACCTGTAAGGCTTGTTCTTGTAAATTGGTGCACATATGTGCTGTTTATACATTTATTCGTAAAAAAATTGCCTTGAATCACGTAAGTGATGTGTTGTCTGTCCGTGCTGGGCATTCTAGTCCTCCAAATTAACATACCGTTGCGCCTGTGGAAATATGAATTTATATGTGCGTCCGGTATAGTTGGTTCAACGATTGCAAGAATCTCATCAATATAGAATACCCTTTACAGTAAGTCGGATCTTTGTTAGGCAGTCTATGACTGGATTTTTAATTCATTTTGTTGTGTTAACACCAACTGCGTCACCAGAGACCCTTCACTTGCCGACATCGTGCAATATAGCGTTGAATATACTTCTTTCCGCCCCTCGAAAGTCCGACTACCTCTACCGGTTTTGATCCCGCTATCTTCGGATCCGGAGGCTGATACTCTACCACCACTGATCTCTATACATGGATGGCTGGTAGCTTGGGTAGCAGTAAGCCGAATGGAAAATGACTGGCGTAGTAAGATGGCAGCGAGCGCACGGTGCAGTAGACCACGAGAAGCGCACTTGCTTTGTTTATGCTTAGTTCAGTGACGCCAGGTCTCCTGATTGTAGTTCCACGGGTATTCTGTGCTGTTTTATTGCAATACCGCACACATTTACAAAGGAATTAAGATGAAACGCATCAATGAAAACTCACTAGTTTAGATATTTCACTCGCTGAATTGAAACCACATATTACTTCTGCATGTTAGTAAAATATAAACAAACAAACAAGGGAGCCATGCTTGTACTACTTCGATTAACACAAATACGAATTCCTAAATGTAAATAATACAAATACATAATATATTTAAACTCTCAAAGTATACATGTGTGGCAGATATAATTTGAGTACTATTTGGAAGAGGTACAGCATTTTCTCCGTCAGTTCAAATTACAATATTTCCTAACATAATGTAACTGTATTGATGACGTAGTAAACAAGTGACTGTCAGCATACGGCAAATACGACGCGAAATACTTGAATATCCAGCGAAAAACACACAGTAAACTATCACTATGCCGTTACAGGAGAAGTGGGTGTTGTTCTGGGCCTTTAAATGTCCTGCGGACTCATATTAAATGGCTTCTAGAAGCTTTAAACAAGCCGGAATTACTAAAATAAAACGTTTTCTGAAAGAGGAAGAATAGGGCTATTTTTGTATGAATAAGAAGAAAACCCCGAGTTTTTTTTCTCAAAATACGAAAAATTGTCATACCTCCCCTTTAGAATGCATAATTTCGTGGCATACATGTATAACATTTACAGCAATGTTTCCAGAAACTGTTTTTCACTCCTATTGTATTACCGATCGCTAATTGCACGTATTCAGCACCTAAGTTAATATTTGTCGGCCGTTATTTTACACTCATTTTTATTGCTATCCCGGAGATTTACTGACCTCGGAATCACGTGTCGGTGTTCCCAATGTCCTTATGCTTTGAGTGAACATGTCCCTATATTTTTAATTATTCCAATGCGCCATTCATTGCGATTTAAAATTGATTATATTATCATTGCTTCTCCATAAGGAGAGCTCTAGGATGGGTACACCAACATGGCGGACCGCGCGCTCAATTTGACGTACTTTCTCCTCCAGCGGAGAGCTGCCATCAGCGATCCATGTATAGAGATCAGTGTCTACCACTGATCCTCAGATAGTTTCAAATGTTGGTTATAGAAAACCTAACTTATGTCGAACGCAATGACAAAGATTCAAAATTTTAGGAAATAAACATCTGAACTGCTAATCTCATTCACATTTAAATTGTGAAACATACAAAAAGATTTAAATAATCCTTACCATAGCTTATTTTATTTTGTTGCACAATCTGTGCAAAGGACAACGGAAGAAAAATAGATTTATTTCACAAGAGCTCTCAGAACAATCTAATTTTGCTGGCTGGCGTCAGAAAAGTATATTAATTCTGGCGCTGTAAGAACAGAACACCGCAGGCAATAGCCACAGTATGACGTCATCAGCAGTCGGCAAGTGTGAAACGTAATAAAGAGGAGCAAATCGTAGCTTCTTTCGTGCATAACTTTTCATATCATGGTGACACGCAGAATAAATTGCAACTATTTTAAAATGCCATTTTGGACTAGAAAAAGCCAGCATATCAACGCAAGTGGAAATAATTCAACTAAGTATGAACATGAATATTAATGTGCAAACAAAACATTAATCAAAATTAGACGACGACTTGATATAATATTGAAATATTAGAAAGATATTTTCGTATATAATCAAAACTGTGCTGAAACTTGTTATTCCTGTCCGTTTCAAGAGTTTGTCTAAATCAGGGGTTCCCAGTCGCAAGTTGCTTTATGTCGCACCGACACAGATAGGTCTTATGGCGACGATGGGACAGGAAATGGCTAGGAGTGGGAAGGAAGCGGCCGTGGCCTTAATTAAGGTACAGCCCCAGCATTTGCCTGGTGTGAAAATGGGAAACCACGGAAAACCATTTTCAGGGCTGCCGACAGTGGGGTTCGAACCTACTATCTCCCGAATACTGGATACTGGCCGCACTTAGGCGACTGCAGCTATCGAGCTCGGTGGTTCCCAGTCGGTACGCGTACCAATACTGGTACGAGAGCCTTCGGATGCTGGTACGCACGATTGGTAGAAACACATTTGATAATCTGCTGTACTTTAAAAAAACTATATTTCTCTATTTTCTTCCTTATTATTATTATTATTATTATTATTATTATTATTATTATTATTATTATTATTATTACCGGGCGAGTTGGCCGTGCGGGAGATAGTGGGTTCGAATCCCACTGTCGGCAGCCCTGAAAGTGGTTTTCCGTGGTTTCGCATTTTTACACCAGGCAAATGCTGGGGCTGTACCTTAACGAAAGCCACGGCCGTTTCCTTCCAACTCTTAGGCCTTTCCTCTCCTATCGTCGCCATAAGACCTATCTGTGTCGGTGCGACGTAAAGCAACTAGCAAAAAAAAAAAAAAAAAAAAAAAAATTTGAACCGGACATAAGGGAGCTGTGCTTTGTTAGGTTGCACACTCTTCACATTAACAAGTCAAGTTAGTGTGTTTAACTTAATGAACTCTCGCAGTAAAGGATGATTTACCATACGTTTATGCACTGCTTCATTGTGGAAGAATAATTAATCACACCAAAATATAGTATTTCACCAAATGTACAAGTTATTAATACATGATTAGAATATTTTTATTATGTTAATGAATTGCATTTTAATAATTAGTAATTAGTATTAGTAATTAGTATTTATTAATTAACTGTATAATCACTATTTACTGATACTGAGCGATAAAATAAAGGGATTTTAAATTTTGGATTTGAAAACCCCGTTATATTATTTGATGGTACGACGAAAGCATGATTGTTGGTTTAGTGGTACTGCAGTCTAAAATTCTGAGAATCCGTTGTCTAAATGAAACCTACTAAGCTACCTCTACAAATTCATCTTATAACCTTAAAATCGTTAACGATTTGAAAATAAACGATTAAATTAACCCATACAAAAGTCCCCGTTGGAGGACTTCTTGTCGTTAATCACATCATCATCATCAGCAGCAGCAGCAGCAGTTACAGGAACACATAAAATTCTTTGTTAGATATCTACGTTACACAGGATTTAAAAAATGAATGATGTATCCTGATGATCATTTAGCAATGATAATCATCTGTCGAGGATGGAAGCATTAAGGATAATAATAAAACTGACACAATCCTGGACTTCGAGGATCATAAGAGCACCTTCATGAAAACACACCACAAAAATCAGTTTCTTACTTCTTCTACTACCGGAGGACTTGATCGTGCAGTTAGGGTCGCGTGGTTGTGAGCTTGCTTTCGGGAGATGGTGGGTTCTAACCGCACCGTCAGCAGGCCTGAAGATGGTTTATCGTGGTTTCCCGTTTTCACACCAGGCAAATTCTGGGGCTGTACCTTAACGCCACGGCCGCTACCTTCCCAATCCTAGCCCTTCCCCATCCATCCGTCGCCAAAACCCTTCCAGTGTTACTGCGACGCTAAACCATTTGCAAAAGAAAAGAAAAGTAAAGTAAAGAAAAGAAAGACCTAATTCTACTGAATGAAGAAATAATTTCACATTCCTAAACGTTCCCATTTTGTCTCCATCCAGTATACCCACTCTTCAATAATATTTCGGATAAAATCCCTCGGACGAAAAAAAAAAGTTACAGGTGCAAACTTTCAAACAGGAAAAACAGCCAAGGTAGTGCATTGTAAAAATCGAACAAACAAAAGACGGTTTTGACTTTTTAAACTATATAAAAAGTACCTCCAACATACGACTAACATGTACAATTTCTGATACTGATGTAAATTTGTAAATTCGTGGTCTCCACTACCAAAGGTTGTTAAATCTCGCAAACCTCTTCATAGGAAAGGAAAGAAAAACTAGCAGGTCACAAGAGGTATTGGGAACGAAAGAGTGCATACAAAATGAACTAATAACGCACCCTAGCGGGCTTAAATCACTAATAATAATAACTGTAATGTACAGAACTGTTCGAGGTCCAGATATCTAGGCAGAGAAAAACATCTTCAGTCCTTTCTGCCTACCCCTCTCTGTCCACATTTCAATCAAACGGTCATCCATCCAAGTGTTGACCTCCATCAATTTTACTAAATTTTGAACATCTACTGTAATAGGGTGGTTATGTCGAAACTAAAACGTTGTATGTCTTAAAAGACGCAATCTACTCTTTCTCACTTTCAGGGATTCTTTGATCGAAAGTTAAATGTATATGAAATTTCTAAACAAATTGAGTCCTCGGTGGAGGTATAAAGTTTTAGAAATACGCTTACAGATGATGGAGAAAACTGTGTGTAGTAATGACAGTATGTTATGAATCGATGTCAGATCTGTGACGTTTCTTTAATGCACAGGACTAATGTGTATGATCATAATAATGAATATGCCTTGGCATTTACTATGAACATTTCACTTTGTAATGTTATTGGGAACTTTCATTGAATGCGTACCAATTCACAGTTTCCTGGTAACCAACAAGTAAAATCTGTCCAGCAGAAACATTATTGAAGTCCAGTTGAAGTAGTAGCATTTTTCCAAGAATTCATATCCAGTCCACAATAAGACTTAAATCGGTCTTCTCTCTCCCTTCCATAACGTACGTTTCTACTAGACATAGCAATCTTTAAGACTTATATAATGTGACCTTACGTCTTTCAGTGTTACTAGAATGTCATTGATTCTTTTGGGGAATACTTCACCACGAAACGTCAAGATTTAAGGGCAGTACGTCTGGTTTCACATGGAGAAACTTTTCAAGGCTACGATGTCTAATATTACAGGTACCGAGCTCGATAGCTGCAGTCGCTTAAGTGCGGCCAGTATCCAGTAATAGGGAGATAGTAGGTTCGAACCCCACTGTCGGCAGCCCTGAAAATGGTTTTCCGTGGTTTCCCATTTTCACACCAGGCAAATGCTGGGGCTGTACCTTAATTAAGGCCACGGCCGATTCCATCCCATTCCTAGGCCTTTCCTATCCCATAGTCGCCATAAGACCTGTCTGTGTCAGTGCGACGTAAAGCAAATAGCAAAAATATTACAGGTTGAAGAAACACAAAATCAAAACATTATAGAGCAATCAGTTTCGCAAAAATGGATTTGTTACTGAATCGAATCGGTAGACGCACCTTAATGACCTTCAGTTAAGAGAAAGTTTTAACTTCTCGCAGAATTTTCTTAAGTGTATGAAAGCAAATTTACTAGATAACAGAAATCTGACATGTCTATCAGTTTAGTGTACGTGGTTTCCGTTCTGGTTAAGTGCTTCACGTTTTGGGCATAAATATCTCTATTCTGTGATACGCATGACTGTAAAATCTATTAATTTTAATACCAGAAATAATAAATGCCTAATAAAAATGCGATTGAGATGACGTTCAACCTCATTTAGTATTACATAAGAGAATAGGTCAATCAAGAACGGGACATTTAGACAGCGTTGGACTGATAAGTCTTTCATCGCAAGAATTGTAAGCCTAGTTTTAATTACACAATCATCTAAACTAACTGTTGGAATTAATCCATTGAAAATAAACAATTAACTCTTCTCCGTTCGGTAAAAACACCTTCCTTTGACTAAACACATACATCTTTTCCGAGATGACTCTAACTTTTTGCACTCCATGAGGCTTTTTTTTTTCGTCGTAATAACTCTTCCACTGTTATATGGAATGTTATGGGATGCATACATCAATAACAATAATATATATACATAATAAGAGTTTTGTCTGTACATTGCTCAGAATTTAAAAAGAATGGTATTTCTGTACTGGTCGTGTCCATAGTAACAAGAAAATGTACTATTTAATTTTCCGTCCGTCCGTTCGTCTATCTGTCTGTCTTTCTTTATGCGCATCACGAGAAAACGGCTGAAGAGAATTTAATGAAAATGGGTATGTACAGTCGAAAAACAAGTCACTACAATCTAGGCTATAAATAATTTTCTTCACGCTGAGCTAGGCCTAAAATTTAATACTCAAATATTTATGTTATTAATGGTCATATCGATAAATACTACAAAACTAAAGTTATATAGTATTACATTTCTGTTCATTTATGTCTTATACATTTTTACCGTACCGGTTATGATAACAGAGATATTCATAAATTTGAAATTTTGTTGCTAAGTCCATATCAGCGCCGAGTCACGAGAGAATGGGTAAACAGAATTTAATGAAAATTGGTGTATAAAGTCGGGGAATAAGGAACTACAGTCTACGCTATAAATAATTTAATAAGACGCCCTAATATCACAGAGTCGAAACAAAACTAAATGTGAAGGCCTACAATATAAAAAGCTCATAAAATTGAACAACAATAACACTACCATTGACCATTGTTTGTTGTGATGTGCTTTGTGTATTCTGCTGCCACTCATCTCCGATAGATAGGATTACTGCTGCGCACCGAATATTGGCAGGAAGTAGATGGGGAGTTAGATATCTCTCTTCTTTAGCATGCCATTCCTATGGTTCAAAATTTTCTGTAATTACTGGTACGTAACACACTGGTTCATCATAGCAACCCAGCTGTTCAATTCCTACTCTGAGGCGGTGACTGAAATAAGTATTGTGCACATTTAACGTAATAATGGCAGAGGAGTGCTCACGGCTGTCTGCGGCCTGGTCATTCCAGCTCTGGAACTTTGGACTGTTAAATCGGCAGCGAAGTATTGTTCTTTAAAAGTGAGAAAATGCGCGGTCTTCCATTTGATCGAGTACTTTACATGATAACATTGCTTTTAATCGCTACATTCCTACTGACGGCATTGTAGTGATCTATGTTGACTTCAGTTGGGAAAACCACAAAGACAGTCTTCCTGAGAATTCCGTAGCGAAGCACGGATACATCATCTAGTTATCGAATAAGATTGAAATAATGAAAATCCACAGCCTGTTTCCAGTCATTCAACCGGGTCAGGAATGGAATGAAAGAACCCGACATCTAGCGGCGAGGATAGGAATTGTGCCGGCTGCCGAAGCCTGTCGCACTCCTCTGGGGCAATGATTAATGGCTGACAAATGGAATTAAATGATATGGAGAGTGTTGCTGGAATAAAAGCTGACAGGGAAAATCGGAGTACGCGGAGAATAACCAGTCCCGCCTCTGCTTTGTCCAGCACAAATCTCACATGGAGTGACCGCGATTTGAACCATGGAACCCAGCGGTGAGAGGCCGGCGCGCTCCCACCTGAGCCACGGAGGTTGCCTATTGAAATAATAATAATAATAAGAAGAAGAAGAATCGTATGGACTCAGCTACCGTGTGCAAGCAATTTTATCTGACGCCATCTGGTTACCTGTTCACAAAATTTTGACATTCAGGTTTACACCAGACTTACTAGAGGGCAGAATAAAATTAATCTCTATGGCTGAATTTTAATGAATTTTGTCGGGCAAACAAATATAAAATAGGTTACGTGAACGAATTTGATCCACGAAATGTCACTGTAATTTTTGCCCCAAATGGAAGATAATAATTGCTTTTACTCAAATAAAGTCTAAAATATGCGGTAAATCAAGAAATAGTACGAAATATTTTACTTGTAGAGAATAATATGGATACATACTTTACTACCTTACAACTATTTTTTCTACTACGTCGCAGCTCTTCCGTATGTGTTTTGTTTGTCTAACACTTTCGTGTGTGATGTCTTTGCTCACTGAAGTTCTTTGAATTAATTAGGTGTCTTTTCTTCATGTTGCTCATTCGTTTTGTGCCCTAACTAATCCATTAAGTGATATATTTATTGGTCCAGGGATCATGCTATTTTGCTGTTTGAACTGCCCGCTCTAGTCATATAGACAAAGATAATGATAATTCACAGACATAGCACTCCCATTCGTCGGTACTAGTCCTGGACCACAAGAAAGAACAAAAGACAGCACGCGCAGCGAAATGCAACATAAGGGAGTCCTATCTACAGCCCGTAAGTACGTATACATATTTCTCTAGTAACGACGGTATTTATTAATTTAACGCTAATTTTACACTTTATTTTAGTAAAAGAAATTATTATCTTCCATTTGGGACAAATATTACAGTGACGTTTCGTGGATCGGATTCATTCACATAACCTATAAAATGCTGTGAAAGTGTTTCGTGCTCTCGTTTCAAAATTTATTTCAATTCTTACATTAAACCTCACTTGCGGCCGTTGTAAATAACTAATACATCTGCGAACGTCTATACTTTACCTTCGCGAAATGAAGACCATTCCACGTCCTTTAAAATAAAAATGACGTATCTCTTCTTTCATCTTCTTGATAGTCACTGTGGCTCATGAAGTCATGATTTGCCCTTCAACCAAGACTGTTACCGCCTTAGAAGTATGTTGTATCTGTAACACCGAGAAGCAGTTCGATCATACACAGATATAGTCATTCTACCTTTTCAAGTTTATTGCACGTAGTCACGTTACATTAACATTGCCCTAGAACCTAGTTTTATGTTTTAGTTTTCCAATGTAATCTTTTCTCATAATATAAACGAAATTATGAATAAGTTAGTTCGTTTAAATCCATAGATTTTAAGCTTATGAAGTGAGATGCCCACGTATTTCGGGTCGCGTGGGTGTGATGTTGCATTCAGGAGATGACGAGTTCGAATTCCACCGTTGGCAGGGCGGAAGATGATTTTCCGTGGTTTAAATTTCCACGCCAGGCAAATGAATGGGGGTGTACCTTAATTAAGGCCATAGTCGCCACCTCCTCCACCAATCCTGGCCCTTTCCCCTCCTTGCGTCGCCGAAAACTTTACATGTTGGTGCGACGTTACATCACTGGCAAAAAAAGAAAATTGTTTATAGTTTGGAATAGTTATAACTCGTGTATTACATTTTTCCTGTATGATCATCATCATCATCATCATCATCATCATCATCATCATTCTGCAACATTTCAGATATTTTTATATGTTGCTTGTGTGCCTTCGCTTATGGGTGCACTTGTCTTTGGTGTTAAGTATCCACTTTTCATGTCTGTGTCATTACTCCGCAACTTAGCAGCTTCCATCCTGCCACAGTTATAATTGAGACAGACTCTTCAGCGGTGGATATATTTTACTCTGGCCAGAATTAAGAGAATATAAGTAAAAAGTACTGAACCAATAGAGAAAAATCCCAAAAGGTGGCCACATTTCACAGCCGAATGGAAAACGAAACTTCAAGAAGAGAAACGTTGATCGTTGTTAAATTTTGATCTCTTATCCCTATATATATTATAGCACAGTTTACCAAGGAATATGTACACCATAGCATGCATACTAATTAATATTATGTACGATACAATACTTTATTTATTAAATATCGGTGTTTGATTTCGAGCACTTGTTTATGGTCGACAATACACACTTAATCCAAAAATTCCAGTTTACTTATCAAGAATTAATATATTCTGTCGCAAAATTCTCTTATAAGTTGATTTATTAATTTACAAGATGAAGAGATACTTGCACGATTAGGAGAAAATAAGATTTTATTACAGACAATGGTCATTAAAATATGTTTACATGACTAATTACCTTAAACAGAATTTGGTTAGTCCCATCTGTCTTTTAGTACACGTCACAACATGTTATACGTAAGTTGCAAGTCTTCTCGCACAATACACATATACATTCCTTTCTCAGAGTGTGAAAAATTTTGTTAACATACACGCGGTGATGAAAACCGTGTGTTGTTAATCTAGTCACCATGTGCCTGAGTTCATAGTCTGCCTTCATCGAATCCGTACTAGTCATAACCTCTGTGGTGTAAAATCCTTCCCATATACCTCCTTTCTTGGTTTGCAGTTCTGTTTGTAACTGGTTGAATGCATCTCTAGATGGCAATATTAGTTTGTGGCGTAGTTCTTCTGTATAGAAGAGCTCTCTTGCCAGCTCGTAACATAATCTTGAAGGAGTGAATTTGGACGAATATAATACCTTTTTCACGTAGACTGCTTTTACACTTTCATTGTCTCGAATATTTCTTTTAGTGAGATGTTCCCATATCAATTCTAGTCCGTACGTTAATATCGGGGATATTTTTGCATGGAACAATTTCATAGAGACTTCAATCGGAAGGTTGCTAAGATCAAGACATCATTCATTGCTATTACAGCTGCAGCCACTCTCTCCTTGATGTGTCTGTTATAAGTAGTTCCTGATGTCTGTAATGTAATGCCCAAATATTTAAAGTTGTTTACAATTGGTATAGTTTCTTCCCCGGTCTTATAGTAAATTTTCTTTGTTAATGCTGTTCCGGTTCCCTTGCGGAAGATCATCTGTACCGTGTCCGACTCGTTGGCTGAACGGTCAGCGTACTGGCCTTCGGTTCGGAGGGTCCCGGGTTCGATTCCCGGCCGGGTCGGGGATTTTAACCTTAATTGGTTAATTCCTACGGCACGGGGGTTGGATGTATGTGTTGTCTTCATCAACATTTCATTCTCATCATGACGCGCAGGTTGCCTACGGGAGTCAAATAGAAAGACCTGCAACTGGCGAGCCGAACCCGTCCTGGGACATCCCGGCACTAAAAGCCATACGACGTTTCATTTCATCTGTACCGTCTTCTGTCGATTAATTCTGAATTTATTGTCCTCTGCCCAAATGTTCAGCTTGTTGAAATCAGCCTGTAGTTTTTCGTTTAAAAAAAATTGATACGAGTACCATGTCATCTTCACCTTTATAGTGGGTAATAGGTCTGCGACCGCTATATTGAAGAGTTTGGGGCTCATTGGATCGACTTGTAGTACTTCGTTCATCTACGTAATGGGATTCGAGATAGAGAAGTTATCGTTTACAGTGATGTAATTATAAGCAAGAATGATCCCAGTGACGTTCATTAAAGAATTCGTATATCCTGTTATGTTTCCCATTTTCCTCAGTAGCTTTTCCCTGTCCACTGGGTCGAACGCTTTGTTGTAGTCTACGAAGATCGCATAAAGTTTCCCTTTTGGGTGTCTGAGGGCATCCGGTGTGTCGTCAATCAGATTCTTTATCGCATTCATTGTAGATCCTTCTCGTCGAAAGTCGAATTGCTCTTCCGGTAAGGCGTGGTCTACCTCTTCTATTAGTCTCGTTGTTAGTAACCTGGTAAAGAGTTTAAAGATATTGCTTTCTAAGGCAATTTCACGGTATGAATCTCGGCAACTCGTGCTTCCATTTCCTTTATATAAGATCTTCATCACTGAGTGTCGCCTGGTGTCAGGGATTTCGTTCATTTCCACGCACTTATTGAAGAGTGATGTCCACGGTGTTAGCAGTATATTTCATGTAGTTTGTATATGTTCGTTGAGAATGTCATCAATTCCTGCAGCTCTCTTACCCTACAAGTCCCTTATGGACTTTTTGCTTCTTCTTCGGTGAAGTCCTGAAAGAGTTTTTGTTCTCCATGAACGATATTACCTACTGTAGTTACAGATAAGTTGTCCTTGTCAAGCACTTCCCTAAAATGTTCTTCCGAGACTTCTATGGCAATACCATGAGGGAAGTGTGGTTTTCTTGATTTTAGAACTATAAATGGATTTAATTTTGTCTCTTCGACGAGTTTGTCTCATTAATCTGTATGTTTTTCTCTTTTTTCTTTTAATAATGCCTTATATATTCTTCTCTTCATCGCGTAGATAATTCGCTTTCTTTGCGGGAGCGCCTTGCTTTGTGGAGAGCTATATAAGAGAATCTTTCCGAAGATTATAGCATTCGTGATCAAACCATGATTTTGCTTTTCTCGTCCTGTCCTCAATCTTTACCATTCCCATTCGTATTACCTGTTCTATCTCCTGGGCTATCTCGTTTATGTTGCCTTTGTAGGGAAGAATGAACCCCTCATCATAGCAGGTGATCTAAACTGTCGCATAGACATGCCAAATCAGAAAACACAACTGGTGATAGAATATCTAGAATCTGAAGGACTTATGCTGGTAAACAAGGCAACAGACCTGACGTACATCTGTCACAACGGATAGATCTTTTGTCTTCGTAAACCTTAAAATCACCGTAAAATCTCTCAAAGTAATAGATGATTCACCAATGGTCCGTATCAGAAAACATCTACGTATCAAGATAACTGCAACAGTGAAACACTTTGAACCGAAGAGCCAACAGGTGAAGACAAAATACAAACGAGTAACCAATCTAGCAGCCTTCCAAGAAATCACTCCAACATTGGAAATTATTCAAAACGATAAGGAGAAAACACACAATGATGTCGATAGATTTTCTCTTTGAAATTTAAGTTAAAAAACAAGTTAAGAGCCTATTTCTAGTATTGACTGTATCTTTGTGGCGATATATGTTTGATATATATCTTATTCTTCTGTATAAGCTTATATGTACTTCAGTATTGACGATTTAGCTCACAACTTGAAAAATGATTTCTTGGGGGGTCAGTTCTTCTGCAGAAAGGTTTGCATAGTACGGCTTCCATCAATTTCGTGCTTAACAAGGACGATCAACGTAAATGGTCCATTTTTCACAAGCTTTCATATTTTTGTTTTAGAGCACTTTCCGTGAATAAACTACCTTAACAAGCACACGCAGTAAGAATACTAAACAGCAACAAGTTCCTCGTGGTCTCTAATTTGTTCCCTCAGCATGTCTGTGGGAGAAAGACAGCACTCCTTGACGGTATGCTGTGTCACCTCTGTGCGTTCTGTTATATATGTTGAGTTGCTAATCACGTTCCGTAGAAATGGCCAGCTTTTCTGAGTAATTTAAAGAACGGGACCTTGACGATTACAGAGAACTTGACCTGAAGATTCATGCAAAGTATATTTTACATAATTTGACGTCGACAGCTTTGCTTCGCAGACATTACTAAAAATGTTAATATAGTAAGGAATCTTATAAGTATTTTGACAATCTAATTCTTAGCCAAAAGTTATTCTCATCTATGCCTAACATATTCATCCTTTAGTATTAATGTCGGGACAAGTAAGGCGACGAGGAATAAATTTAATAACACAGGATGGCAATAGATAGGGAAGCAGGAGAAATTTACATTTGAAGTGGAGAGGGCAAAAATTTATGCGATGTTCAGTAATTAACAAAATAAAAATCCAATTTTAACCCACCCCGAAATGAAAATTTTATTTTCAATTTTTTTTTTGCTAATGACTTTACGTCGCACCGACATAGATAGGTCTTATGGTGACGATGGGATAGGAAAGATCTAGGATTTGGAAGGAAGCGGCCGTGGCCTTAATAAAGTACAGACCTGGCATTTGCCTGGTGTGAAAATGGGAAACCACGGAAAACCATCTTCAGGGCTGCCAACAGTGGGATTCGAACCCACTATCTCCCGGATGCAAGCTCACAGCCGCGAGCTCCTAACCACACGGCCAACTAGCCCGGTTCAAAAATTATTGAAAGGGAACAAAGCTTAATACGTGTGTTAGGAAAAATATTGCCCTGAAACTTACGTGTAGTAAATAGAAGCACAGCCTGATGTTTTTGTAACTCTGTACTCCCTCTGTGTTTTTCTGTGGCAGAATTATCAGTACTCGTGTTGTGGAACGTTAACCACGCTATGCAAGTCAACGTAGGCGTAGCTCAGAGAGAGATAGGGTGCTTATAACAGGCTACCTAGGACAAACTTGTGTAAACAAAATTAGCCACCTTATTAGAAGAAGAAGAATCAGAAGAATAAGGAGAAGAAGAGTTCCAAAGATTGAAAAGAAATGGGAAGCAGACTTCATACACTTTACTTGGATGCAGTTGCAGTTGCAGTTTCGTGCAGACGACAGAACTATTTCCTTATTAGCGTGTAAATCATCTTTTAGAAATAATAATAATAATAATAATAATAATAATAATAATAATAATAATAATAATAATAATGTTGCTGTACTTAAGGCTGTGGTCGCTTCCTCCCCACTCCCAACTCTTTGCTATCCTATCGTCACCATAAGACCTATATGTGTCGGTGCGACGTAAAGCCATAAATTGTAAAGAAATAAATGTCTGGTTTAGCGTCCCACTAACTACTACTGTTTTCGGAGATACCCAGATGGCGGAGTTCTTTTAGTGCCGATAGGACTACCGACGCGAGTCTGGCGTATTTGGCCATCTCAAAATGCTACCGGACTGAGTCGCGATCGTTCAGAACTGTGACACAATTTGTCACTGCGGAACATTGAGGAAAGAAGTGTAAAGGTGAGCCCGTTGTTGATTCCGAAATAAATGTGGCCAACTATGAATAGGTTATCAATGTGACTCAGTACAAACGTTGATCCAAAATATCTGGGGCTAAATCTGTAGTGATGCATCTTGAAAATGTCCAATAATCTCCTAATCAACAAAATGGTTAGTGAACCCTGCACAATCGGCGAATTTGTTGCAGAAAAAAATAAGGACATTGAGAGTGCTTCATTCTGGGCTCCACTAATTGTAATCATAATTTTTTTCAAGGAAATAGGTGCTCTGGACACGTGAAGTAAATATATTTCTGACTAGACGTGAATAGTACAGGGGCAACTCTGCAGTTTCCTTCCAGACCTCTTCTTCGTACGCATGACATCAGAGATGATAACAGTCTTGTTCTGGAGGAAACCTTCTTTACTCTAAAGTTGCTGTAATTTTTTGCAAATGGGGAAGAACATGAAATATTGTTCCTTCAACTCGCATGTGCAGGAGTAGTTTGGCACAAAATGTATATTCCTCAAGAGTGGTACACAATATATCACGTAAGATTGTTGTGGTTTGTAATAATATAGTTAAAGAAAACAACATCGAAAGGAACACACCAAATAAATCATGCTAAAGCCTATCTGCCTGGGTGGTCGGTGGTAATGTGTCCAGCTCATGTTCCCAAGTTAGCTGGTTCGATCCAAGCATAGGTAGTGTATTTTAAAAGGGCAGTCAAAAAGCCTGATACTTCGTGGCATTGTTTACGCATGTTAAAGACCTCTGGTGGTTCACTCGACGCCTTCGCGAATAACTCAACTATTTAAATACTGACACCGTTCAGAAGAGATCTACGCTCGCTGCTAGATAGCAGCATATTTATAACTACTTCGTTAACCGAGGCTCTGTATTCGTGAGACGGAAAAGGGCTGGTCCCCAATGTCAGCTGTCCTGAGAATTGTTTTCCATTCTTCTGCACGAATGCGAATTCCAGGACAGTTCCTAGTGTAGGCTACGGCCGCCAACCCCCTTCTCAAATCTCCTTCTCCAATACAAATCTGTGGCCTGAGGGACAGCGTCACCGCCTCGGAGGGCCGCCTCCCTCTTCAGGGAAGGAATGAAAACATTTAGTAGTAGTAGTAGTAGTAGTAGTAGTAGTAGTAGTCCTGTCGGCCGGCCCCATGGTGTAGGGGTAGCGTGCCTGCCTCTTACCCGGAGGCTCCAGGTTCGATTCCCGGCCAGGTCAAGGATTTTTCCCTGGACCTGCGGGCTGGTTCGAGGTCCACTCAGCCTACGTGATCAGAATTGAGGAGCTATCTGTCGGTGAGATGGTAGCCCCGGTCTATAAAGCCAAGAATAACGGCCCAGAGGATTCGTCGTAGGCCAAGGCCCTTCAAGGGCTGTAGTGCCATGGGGTTTTATTAGTCCTGTCGAATAATTACAACCCATGATAAAGATGATCAGGATAATTATCCTAAACTCTAACTCACAATATTCATCCAGATTCAACTGGGGAAAGTAACGCAATATCAGAAACCCACTTTTTAGGTGTATGGGAATCGTGAAACACAAAGATCCATAAAAATCTGGGGTCGAGTTTATGTAAGAATACAAAACTGAAGCCAATGGCCTACCTTGTAATTAGTTGAACTTCAACCCAGGGTACAAGGAGCACAAGATATATTGGTACTGAGAGAGTCAAGGAAATTTATGTGCGTAAGAAGTAATGAACGCAAACATTTAAGACCAAGCGACGGAGTTAGAATAAGAATAGGAAAAGAAAGATCCACCTTCACGAAAATGAGGCATTTATTCATTTGGGTACACTTCACGCTTGATATGAAAAACAGAACAGCTAAATGCTACGGCTTCCCTGTGTTTTATATGGGACTGGATCTTGTACGTTTACCAAAGCATACAAAAAAAAAAAAAAAAAAAAAAAGAGGTGGCAGCCTTTGAAATATCAATTTAACGGCTAACTAACTTAGCACATGGGTTGAGCACGTGACAAACCAAAAATGACTGAGCAGAAATAAGAAAGGAAATGAGTTTTAAGGAAAGGAAGCCGGAATACTTTAGCTATTTCACGAGGAATGAACGAACACTCCAGCTCATTCAAGAGAAAAATCTTCGCGCAGAGAAATCCAGGATACCAACAAATCTCTGGTTAAGGAAGACTGGTACCAAATGTCATCAGCGAAACTCTTACGAAACACCGTTAACAAGACTGAACTCTCCATTATGATACCAAACATCCGGAACGTATAAGGCACTAGATGAGTGATGTCACATGAATGTACAGGCGTGTACAATATTTTATCAGTCAGTGTTGAATGATCAAGCAAGGTTATATTATTTACATTTTATTCTCGTGTCAGAAACATATAAGGCACAGTTCAAATATGATATTATTTGTGACCGGAACTTGGCTACTTCCCGTGCATTTACTGTAGCTATAGGTTATAAAAGCTGGCCTAACATAATAAAACGCAAAAATGACAAAATGCGTATTGCCTTGCTCGGTTCTGATAAGAATGATATTCAGTGTGAGTATGGAGAAGTCCAGACTGTAGTCCTACAACATTTGCTGCAATGCCAACTGTGTCCAGCCTACTGTACTCATGAAGACCATTGCCTACAGTCTGGACTTCTCCATACTCACACTGAATATCATTCTCATCAGAACCAAGCAAGGCAATACGCATTTTTTTCATGTTTGCGTTTTTTTATGTTAGGCCTCCTTTTATATAGCATGTAGCTGTTCTTTTGGAGATCTAATTCTTTTCTTTTGCAAGTTGCTTTACGTCGCAGATAGGTCTTATGGCGACGATGGGACAGGGAAAGGCTAGGAGTGAGCAGGAAGCGGCCGTGGCTTTAATTAAGGTACAGCCCCAGCATTTGCCTGGTGTGAAAATGGGAAACCACGGAAAACCATTTTCAGGGCTGCCGACAGTGGGGCTCGAACCTACTATCTCCCGAATACTGGATACTGGCCGCACTTAAGCGACTGCAGTTATCGAGCTCGGTAGATCTAATTCAAGCGTATCAGACGTTGGATCAACTTTGTTTTAATTAGTATCTGCTCTCGTAAGAGCGTTCAAAAATTGCCGTAGGCGGCGATATTTCACGCCGCCTAGGCGGGGTATTGGTATAAGTTTTCAACTAGCAATAATCGCACCTCGGATAAACCTCATTGGTTACGATATTGCCACTGCTCTTTCCACCAAGGTACAGGAAATTAATTATTGGCCATGCCCATATGTTAAGAAATCTATGCCCATTTATTGAATAGGCCCACTAGCTACGTTCTAATCACGCATTCGTGGTATTTGTGGTACTATTGGCGCTTTACTTGTAATCTCGCCCGTTTTTATGCGATCTCTTTGAAATTAAAACCATACACCGTTTAAGAAATAAGGAGCTCAAGTGAGATACGAGTTATTTGAAGAGCTACTTGCCAAATCCATGGGAAATGTTGAAGGAAGGAAAGCTCTTATAGTTGATCACAGAATGTTATTCTCGAACTGGTGATAGATGTGCAGTCCCGATCAGCAAACACATCGTTCCATCTCATCCCATCAATCGCACACCAACAGTTTCCAAGATATGACAGGCGACTACTAGGGGGTGATGCCTATATAAGAGTTACACGTTACTGACAACAACAACAACAACAACAACAACAACAACAACAACAAAATCTCCGTGACTTATAATTCTTGTTCATTTAGATCAACCTCGTTGGAATTGAATGAGATTTCCCCATCAAGACTGCGCAAGACAAAATTAATTATCACGGGAAACGTAAATCCTGATCTGGAAATCGAGATATCTAGAAAATTAATTCATTAGGGTTATATTTTAACATGACAAGACTCTCTGCTATAATTAGTACGAACGCAGAGGTAAATTTTATGGTTAGTATTGCTCCCAGCCGTAATTTGTGACTTGTAACTTTAACTGTTGTCAATATTTTTTAATTTTTGTTGTATAATCACAAGCTAAATAAATCAATAAAGGAACGTCTAATGACAAAATGTTCTGTACTTCTCGAAACATGGTCAGGCAAGAAAAGTTTCTATAGAAATCTGGCCATATTTCAAAGACAAATAAAGTAGAAGCAAATAAGATTCGGAGGTGAGGGACAAGTGATGCGCACAGATACATGAAATGAGAGAGAATCACGTCAGGCGGTCATGTCGCAAAAATGGTAGAACAGCAAACGAGAGCAGAAAGGGAGAGATCCCCAAGAGATTCCAGAACATGTTGGAGAGAAGAATCGGAAGGATTTTCTGGGAGTAGGTGCAGACTGGATTGCAGGATTGTAGCAGATGAATAAATATTTGTAGGAGATAACGTGATCTGCATGGTCGAAGAATACTGCCTGTCTGTCTGACAGAAGGTAGGAAAATAAGTCAGTACTCTGTTATGCTATTACGATATTAATACCACCTCCACGAGACAATTTGAAAATTTCGCAGCGCGGATTCGCTTATTTATGTTTGGTATTTCACGGACCCGAAGGTTACAGAACACTGAAAGGCGGACAATGAGCAACCACTAGTGATTAAATACCGGAAAATATAATATATTGATCACATCATGCGAGGTAAAATGTTGACCAACATGGTGTTGTGACGTAGATGGTCGTGGCTGAGCGATTGTTATACACTATTTGCATTGCCTGACCTGAAGTAACATGTACTGTATTTCTTTCTCCAAAAAAATCAGAAAGAGAAAGTTTCAGTTTTGAGTCATAAACCAAAGCCCGCTTGCTTCTAAGCGACGGATAAAAATAATTATATGTTGTCAATGTTAACTAGTTAGGAGACCGATCAGCTTGATTCCCTAATAAGGGTGACTATCAGGTGGATTATCTCTCTGATGTCCAACAGCTATTCCAACCGTCGAATAACCTGTGCTAGAGCGAATGCCGTGATCCGATGGAAACGTACGCACCATTTTCGTTAAGGATAATAATAATAATAATAATAATAATAATAATAATAATAATAATAATAATAATAATAATAATAATAATAATTGTTCCGAGGTATCTGTGGAACAGCAGAGGTGAAAGAAGGTGCGGGGGTGAACGGGTCTCAAAATACGAAATTAAAGTTAAGATAAAATTTAACAACGTTATATTTTCTTTTCAAAATCAAGAAATAACAAGAATGGCAGCTACAGAGTAGCAAGGCAACAAAAGTACAATTACAGTATTTACAGGATTTGGGCTTCGAGCCCCGAACTCACAATTCTTGAGCAATTAGCCCAGCTTTACCCCAAAACAAGTTTCAACAGAGGGGCAGAAAACCCCATTCATGCCCAGGAGCACTTGCTCCAAATTACACAGTAAAGCCTCCTCGAGGCACGCAGAACCAAATTTCAAAAAGAGCAAACCGCTCTCAACGTTCAAGCCTATAAAAGGCCACACCAAACTCCACCTTCAAGTTGTCCTCTAAGGACATAAACACAGGGGTAAAAATACCCAACCTACTGAGGCGTATTCACTAAAGAAATAGTACAATGACATGGCCTCAAATTATCAATTTGATCGCAGGCGTACAGCACTCCAAACACTTTAGTAAAACCTACTTGGCACTAGGCCGCTAATGCAAGGGCTAATCCCATACTAAAGAGGTGACTTATAAAAGGAGACAATTCACATTACGTTAAGGACGAAACGGTTGAGAAAATAAGTTCACCTCAATGCAATATGAGTGGGAGCTCGAGAGGGTTAAGCACTCTCTATCCCAATTTATAGTTAAACAGATAGAATAGATACCGAGTGTCTTTACAGTTTAAGGGAAGGTTACATGGTAAACGGCTTCGGACCTGCCCCGAGAGTTAAACTGCTGAGCTAGCAAGAAAAGAAGTTATTAAACGGCCATTACCTTGTGGATGAACTGCTGCCCGAAGAAAGAGGCGCTTCCCGCCCCCTGCTACGTACTTTACACACTGAAAGATGTTACTGAAGTGGCCCGGAGACCCGAAAATCAGCAGTTTATATACTCTCGCGGGAAGTTCGAGGCGTTTCAGGAATGAGAACACCCTCCCACAAGAATTTTATTGGCTAGGGTTAAGCAACATATCCAATTTGGAGAAGATACACCTGATTGGTCATAAATTAATTAAAGAAATTCGGGATTGGCTAAATTCAAAACAAGGGGAAAGAAAGGGTTATACAGCCAACTTAAACAATAACAGAAAGAAATTTAACAAGAAACAAACTTTTGAAATCAAAATTTCTCCAAAAAACAGTTCTTTCATTTCGCACTAGGGTGCACCATTGTAGTTCTTCAGTAGTGTCCTCTAGAAGAGAATGTTCACACTTCTTACTACAGGCAAAACAAAAATACCTCGAAAACGACACAGTTCAGAAACTTCAAAATTTACAAGTAGGGACATCTTCTGAGAAACTTGATAATTAACACATTAGATAAAGTTCAGACTTCCTCCAGTAGGGGAGTTTCAGTTGGCGCAAGGTTTGAATTAGCGGCATGGAGGTGTACCACCCGGTACAATAATAATAATAATAATAATAATAATAATAATAATAATAATAATAATAATAATAATAATAATAATAATAATCATCATCATCATCATCATCATCATCATTCCTACTAACTACTTCACGGTTTTTGGAGGCGCCGAGGTGCCGGAATATTATGCCACATGAATTCCTTGACGTGTCATTAAATCTTACCGACATGAATCTCTCGTATTTAAGAGCCCTCAGATACCATGTATACATGCAGTATTGTTTGGTTGAGCATAAAAAGAAGAAACTAACCGAGATCAGCTACATTTCTTTTTCTACAAGTTGCTTTACGTCGCACCGACACAGATAGGTCTTATGGTGACGATGGCACAGGAAAAGGCTAGGAGTGGGAAGGAAGCGGCTGTGGACTTAATTAAGGTACTGTCCGAGCATTTGCCTGGTGTTGAAATGCGAAACCACGGACAACCATCTTCATGGTGGCTGGCAGTGGGGTTCGAACCCACTCTCCCGAATACACTATACTGGTCGCATTTAAGCGACTGCAGCTACCCAGCTTATTTTATTTGTGGTGCATATGTGTGTGTGTGTGTGTGTTTGTATGTATAGTTGCCTGCAGCAGCATTGCGCCGAATAATTTATCGAAATGCACTGACAGAAAGAAGCAGCACAAAGTGACAAGTTCTTTTATCCAGTAAACGATACGTCTTGTCGGTGAGAAAGGGAGCAGGAGAGAATGTTTCAGCACTTTCTTCACACAGCTTTGTCAGTGACCAAACTTTCCTCTAAGTAGTCTTAGATGTTTCTTTGATTTATGTAGCGTTTTATCACGCTCGTAACTTTCTTGCTCAAGTCTGTAGATATTTTTATTACCTTGTACGTGATTTCTCTTTTCATTTTAGACAATTTTCTGATTTCTCATATCCCTCTAGGTGTCTGCACTGTCACCGTCAACTTTTTGCTGTTTCTTTTGATAGTCTTCAGTTTTTCGTCGCAAACATCTTCCGCCTGAAAGGAAATGTGGCGCTTAGCTAACTTAGTTTTAAACAAAAGTTTGTTGAAGGAGAGCCTTTATATAGATTGCTTTTTCTTTACCTCATATATATCTTGGTATGCTATATTTGTAATCTGGTCAAGCTTTATACTGTCTCACCAACACTCTTGCATTAAGCCTGAATTCTTGAATTCTGACTTGTATATTAAAAATCATTGCTAGAGTCTTTTCATGTCTTTCATAACTTTCATAGCTTAATCTTTTATATGTTATTATTATGCCTTGGCTGGCGAGACCTAGTGTTTGCAGTGCAGTATACTATATATTCTTTATGGGCTAGAACAAATTTGTTACCTTCATTGACCTGTCTCAGTTTTACTCTTGGTTTTGACAATATGAAAGTGACTGAGGTATGAGCGATTCCATTCCTTATGCAGCCAGTCTCTCCTATGAATAGCGTGAAAATGTTGCTCATAGAGGCGGTTGGTGCATGTATTTCAGGGGGCTTGGCAGATCGATAGGTAATAGCAACTTCTGGCTCAGCGAGGAAAGCAACGGGAAACTACAGTACCTCACTCATTTCCCTAGCACGCCTCTTCAGTGATACCCAGGCCATCTATGAGAGCTAATGGTGGAACTGTTGAGGATACAACCAGCCTTCGGGTTGAGGACTGAACAAAGAAACAAACAAACAAACAAACAAACAAACTATTATTATTATTATTATTATTATTATTATTATTATTATTATTGTACCGGGCGGTACACCTCCACGCCGCTTATTCAAACATTGCGCCAGTTGAACTCCTCTACTGGAGGAAGCCTGAACTTTAACAACCACATTAATTCTAAGATTTCTCAGAAGATGTCCCTACTGTAAATTTTGAAGTGTTCTGAACTATGTCAATTTCGATTCGTTTTTGTTTTCTCTGTAGCAAGAAGTGTGAACATTCTCTTCTAGATGGCACCACTTAAGAACTACAATTGTGCACCCTAGTGCGAAGTGAAGGAACTTTTTTTTGAAGAAATTTTGTAGTCATAAGTTTGTTCTTTGTTAAATTTCTTTCTGTCATTGTTTGAGTTGGCAATGTTAATCCGTTCGTTCCGCCAGTTTTGAAATTAGCCAATCCCGAATTTCTTAAATTCATTTTCGACCAATCGGGGCTTTCTTCTCCAACCTGCTCTGTAACTGTGTTCGGTAACCAATAAAATTTTGTGGGCGGGTTGTAATCATTCATGAAACGTCTCGAATCTTCCACGAGGTTATATGAACTGCTGTTTTTCTGGTCTCGGGGCCACTTCAGTAACATCTTTCCTAGTGTGATTATATAGCAGGGGCGGGAAGCGCCCCTTTCTTCAGGCGGCAGTTCATCCATCAGGTAATGGCCTTTTAATAACTTCGTTGTTTGCTAGCTCAGCAGTTTAACCCTCGGGGCAGGTTCGAAACTTTTACCATGTAACCTTCCTTTAAAATGTAAAAGACACTTGGTATAAAGTTCTATCTCTTTAACTACAAATTGCGATAGAGAGTGCCTAACCCTCTCGAGCTCCCACTCATATTGTTTTGAGGTGACTACATTTTTACAACAGTTTCCCATCTCTTCGTAATGTTTCAAAGTTTTATTTCGTGTCATCTCCGTAGTATGGAATTAGCCCTTGCCTAAGCGGCCTAGGGCCAAATTAGGTTTTAATAAAGTGTATTAGGAGTGCTGAGTACGCCTCCACTCAAGTTGGTATTTTGGGGCCATGTCATTGTCCTATTTCTTTACTGAATAGGCCTCAGTAGGTTGGGTATTTTTACCCCTGTTTTTATGTGTCCGGAGGACAGCTTGAAGGTGGAGTTTGGTGTGGCCGTTGATGGGCTTGAACTTTGAGAGCGGGTTGCTCTTTCTTATTTGGGTTCTGTGTGCCTCGAGGAGGCTTTAATGGGTAATTGGGAGCTAGTGCTCCTTGGTATGATTGGGGTTTTCTGCCCCTTTGTTGAACCTTATACATAAGTAAAGTTGGGCGCTTTGCTCAAGGATTGTGTGTCTGGGGGCTCGAAGCCCAAAACCATTAAAATTTGTAATTGTACATTCTTAATTTGTTGATATACAACTGAGTTCCTGTTATACTTGTTATTTCTTGATCTCGAAAAGAAAATATAACCTTTGTTAAATTTTTCATTAATTTTAATTTCGTTGTTGAGACCTATTCCACCCAGCACCTTCTTTCACCTCTAACTACCACGGATAACTCCGTAACAATTATTATTATTATTATTATTATCATCATCATTAAATTCCCTTCTATAGATCAGCGGTAGTGTCATCTTTCAAATCCCAAGATCGCGGGTTCAAACATGACGGAGACTGTCAGACTTTTAAGGGCTGGAGGAAAGTCTAGGCCCTATTCGTATCTCCATGTCGTACGGTCTCGACATGTACAAGTTATCTGGTGACACATTCGGTGTTTACACGACAAAATTAATTAACACTCGGCAATGGGTTTTTAAACAGTTCTGATTTTCTCTCCCGTCTGGTAACCTATAACGGAACGTCGAAATGACGCACGGGCAGTCTAAATGGCTTCATTTCAAAACACCTGCAAACGGCAGCTGAGACCACTTTCGAACAGTTTTTATAAAGTTTCACAATTAATTTGAAACGTACTAGTTTTTTTATTAAGTTATTTTAGAGTCACTTCAACCTTAAGGTCTCATCATGACTTCTAATTGTATAATTTATATGAAATTACAGCAGAGTGAATTATGAGAGGAATATAAAAGATTTCGGCATTTTAAACTGAACAGTTAAATTTTTGAATACAGATCAGTGTCTTTAAAAAACTTGATAATTTGTTTTCACAGTGAAGAAGATGAGAGTGGCTCCTTAATCTCCTTACGTATACAGTGGTACTGGCGCCATTCGTCGTGCAGTTGACAGTCTTTAATGATGTGCTTTATAGTCAACACACTATTGCATGTTGTACAGATGGAAGGTTCTTCTCAAGGAGGAAACTGTGACTTATCTTGAAGTGACCAATTCGTATTCCAGATATTAGGACTTGATCTCTTTTTTTTTTTTTTTTTGCTAGGTCTTATGGCGACGATGGGAGAGGAAAGGCTTAGGAGTTGGAAGGAAGCGGCCGTGGCCTTAATTAAGGTACAGCCCCAGAATTTGCCTGGTGTGAAAATGGGAAACCACGGAAAACCATTTTCAGGGCTGCCGATAGTGGGATTCGAACCTACTATCTCCCGGATGCAAGCTCACAGCCGCGCGCCTCTACGCGCACGGCCAACTCGCCCGGTAGGACTTGATCTTGCCTGTGAAGGATGTGAAGGTAGTGTTGTACTGAGGATTCCGTTGTTACTTCATAGAGTTGACTGTTTGAAGTTTGAAGTCATTTTACGTAATAGTTTCATTCTCAATCACATCAAATGGTACCTCGATTATCAATTCCCGGCGGAAGGTTATTTGATAAAACATAATAGGTGTTGCTCTCTTGTATCATCCCTAGAAGTTTGAGTGTAGAATTTTGTTACAGCCGGTATAACACGCTAGTACAGACAACACGATGGCACTCGTTATCATGTTAAATTCAGATAGTCAAAGCACGAAGGACTTGTTTACACGATATCAAAGCTCCTCTGATGAGGCAACATCTCACTGTCACAAACATGAATTTTGAACTCGTATCCCTTATACTTGCACGAGTGCGGACATAATTTCCTAACATAACTTTGTTAACTCTACTGATATTATTATTATTATTATTATTATTATTATTATTATTATTATTATTATTATTATTATTATTATTATTATTATTATTATTATTATTATTATAGCTGCCTCTGTGGATCCGTGGTAGAGTGTCGGCCTCCGGATCCCAAGATAGCGGGTTCTAACCCGGCAGAGGTAGTCGGATTTTTGAAGGGCGTAAAAAAGTCCATTCGACACTCCATGTCGTACGATGTCGGCATGTAAAAGATCTCTGGTGATACATTTGGTATTTACCCGACAAAATTAATTAAATATCAGCCATAGACGCCCAAGAGAGATCCGGTTTACTCTGTCTGCCATCTAGCGGACCTAGTGTAAAACGGAACGTCGAAATTGACGAGCAGACAGCCAGATGGCGTCAAATCGAAATGTCTGCACACGGTAGCTGAGGCCATACGATTATTATTATTATTATTATTATTATTATTATTATTATTATTATTATTATTATTATTATTATTATTATTATTATTATTATTATTATTAATCTGAATACTATAAGTAATAAAAGCCCAAGAAAATATCAGCCAGGCTATCCTGGTCTGATTGTAACTATGTCGTTACCTACTTTCCCGTCGTCGGACACTCCCGGCACTGAAAGCCATACGCCGTTTCATTTACATACTTTCCCAATGAGCGCGCGGATCTTTCTGACCTAAGACGAAACCTTTACCTTCACACTCCATTTCATACAGTAACAGCCGACGACGGGATTACTTTTTTTTTTTTTGCTAGTCGCTTTACGTCGCACCGACTCAGATAGGTCTTATGGCGACGATGGGACAGGATAGGGCTAGGAGTGGGAAGGAATCGGCCGTGGCCTTAATTAAGGTACAGCCCCAGTATTTGCCTGGTGTGAAAATGGGAAACCACGGAAAACCATTTTCAGGGCTGCCGATAGTGGGGTTCGAACCTAATATCTCCCGAATACTGGATACGGGCCGCAATTAAGCGACTGCAGCTATCGAGCTCGGTACGGGATTACTATTGATCTTGTCATTCGCTTTATGTGTGAGAGTGATCTTATTTATTCCTTTTAATATCCAGGTAACGTATCTCTTTCATCCACATATTGCCCTCTGATTATTCTTTTTTTTACAGGCTTTTGTTCCGTACGTGTGCCACTTCCGTAATTACCCTAAATGCATTTTTCCTTACTTCTTTTCCTATAATTCTTTCACTCAAGAATCTTCCTTTTCCTTTAGGTGTGCTGGTTTTCATTTTGGTTTCTTGGAGTTTCTATGTATTTTATTTCACAATAATTTCCACATTATTTTTTTATATATATATACACATATTTAAAAATGTACTGTACGCTATGAAGGAGCCATCGCAGGAGCACGTAATTGGGTACAGGCGCGGGAGATAGCAGTATAAAGAAATTGTGAAAATATTGTATTCCAGAGTAACAAACACTTGCAGGATGCACTTAGTACGGTGTTGGACCACCCACAGCACTTTGGTGGTATGATCAGACAAGGAGGAATCTGGACATCGGATGTTATCCTGAAGAAGGCCATGCATCAACTAGCGCAACTAACCCTCAATACCCGTCGTAGTTGCCGCTGGCCGCAGTTACCGTCCAGTGTCACCCCGAATGTTTTCGATGGATCAGAGGTCTGGAGAACTTGCTGGCCAGCGAAGCAATGTTTTCGCCTTCCTTAGATATCGTTTCACAGATTTCTCTGATAATATTACACAGTTTTGTTGTTCTGTCTGGTTTCTTCCTTTCTCTGTTTAATAACTTAACAAGAGTGTAAAGTTCGCTTATTTTAATTCTACATATACAGGTAACGTATCTCTCTCATCCACATATTGCTCTCTGATTATTCTTTTTTTACAGGCTTTTGTTCCGTACGTGTGCCACTTCCGTAATTACTCTAAATGCATTTTCCCTTACGTTTTTCCTATAATTCTTCCATATATACTCGCATTAATCACCAGATTATCTCTTCTTCGAATAATAATAATAATAATAATAATAATAATAATAATAATAATAATAATAATAATAATAATAATAATAATAATAATAATTTACATACAGTATATCACACTACAAACCACCACAGAAACGCGCAATAGTGAATACAACCTCCGCATGCCGTTGGCGTCAGTAAAGGCAATCGGCCACAAAATTGATCCAAATCCACACCAGAGATATACACAAAATAAACCTTAAAATGGCCAGTAATAATAATTTTATGATCTCGTTCGTCGTGTGCAGGCATTTTGATTTGACGCCATTTATGCTACTTGCTTGTCAATTGATCTACCAGATGGCAAAGAAACCAGACCTGTCTTGGGCTATCAGTGACTGAGTTTTGAATAATTTAGTCGAGTGAACACCAATAATTGTCACCAGAGGTATTTTACATGCCAACATGGAGTGTTGAATGGATTCTTTTGTCTCATTCAACAATCCAACTATCTCTGTCGAATTTGAACCCACAATCATGGGATCCGGAGACCGATATTTTATCAATGATCTCCAGGGCAAGCTATTTGTTTTACAAGTTGCTTTACGTCGCACCGACACAGATAGGTCTTATGGCAACGATGGGATAGGAAAGACCGAGGAGTGGAAAAGAAGCGGCCATGGCCTTAATTGAGATACAGCCCCAGCATTTTCCTGGTGTGAAAATGTGAAACCACGGAAAACTATCTTCAGGCCTGCTGACAGTGGGGTTCAAACCACTATCTACTGGATGAAAGTTCACAGCTTGCACGGCCAACTCGCCCGGTGGCAAGCTATTATCTCCTGTAATTTTCATTTTAGTTATTTCGGTACTTACTTTTATAATTTTACTTACTTTGCACGATCATCTTAGTGTTCTTTTTGTTTGTCCTTTTATGTCGGTTACTCAATGAACCGCCCTTTTATCTTCCCTCCTGTCTTCACGTGATAAATCTCTTTCCCAGCAGTATCCCGTTTGTATCCTATCAAGCAGTTCCCTTACTCCATCCGCACAGTAAACCTCATTTCAATGTTTCGTTTGGTGCTCGTACGTTATCCAAGCCATCCTAGTCCTGACACTGCACTCAAGTGACAGCCCAGCATCATCTACCCTCTCTTGAAGGACATTAACATAACTCACGTCACTTTCAGACTGGTAAGAGAGTGCATGTTTCTTTGGGAGGCTATACGACCCGATACTTGAATATTCATGACGTCAGGCGACGAGCACATTAACGTAAAACAGAATACGAATGTTAAATTGTAGGTATCTTTCTCCGCACTGCTAAGCGAGCTTCATGCATTAGTCTCTTCTTTAACAAGACACACTCACTGTGGTGTGAACCACTGAAGGGAATGGAAAAGGTCATCACTAATAAAATGTTTCTTGTTTATTACTTCTGTGGACTTGTTTCTCACCACTTGTACTGAATAAAGAATTATGAACGTCGACAACAGAATGTCGGTGCCTTTTAGGTCCAAACTGAGACCTAGAATGTCGCCTCGTAAATAACCAAGGAAGTGCAACATAGTAAAGTGCTCTCATTTTACGAGGAAACTTCCTCATCATTCAGCCGCCAGCAGACTTCCGCCGCCCCAACACTGTCGCACTTGCGGCGGAGAGCGTGTTCCTTTTTTTTTTCTTTCTTTTGGGGGGGGGGGGGCGTAGCCCGCTCCCCCCTCCCCCCCCCCCCCGCGTGACCATCGACTCAATCTACATGGCCTCCGATATGCTATTAGTTCTAAGAAAAAGATAGCAGGGAGGAGTGGGGTTGTGATACTACAGGAGTATCTGCCTGTCCCCATGCTAGGCATGTTACCAGGCCAGATGTGGTGGTGGTGTAATCGGGCGATAAGGGTCAGAACAAAACCACATAGGCAGAAATAGAAAGATGCCTATATGTAAAACCTGACATTTTGTAGATAGCACATGCAAGGATGTGGGCTGGACATTTCCAGGTTGTGTTAGTGAGGAGTATGTATCATGCACAAGTCATGTCCATTTTCCTGCCATATTGTTTGTTATAGGGGTCAGCCTTCTTGGCACAGCGGGATTCCATGCGCGGGTCCAATGGCATCTGGGCTTTGGGACACAGGAAAAGTTCCATTGTCCAGCCGCCAATGTTCCCTGGTGCCAAGCCTCCGTTTGCGGAGAAGGGATAAGCCAAGCCAGCTGTGTAGCTGGGGCTAACGTCTTCTTCAACAACGTCTTCTTCTTCTCTCATCCCTTGGGTGTGTCCCGATATTGCGGTGGTATTCATGTCACTTCTAATCTAAAAATAAACATAAACATACAAGAACATACATACATGCTTGATATTATTATGATTACTGTACACTAAGTTTGAGTGCGGGCTCGGTGTACCGCTCTCCTGTCGCTGTAGCCAATCTTGTGCGATTGTTGTCCATGTACGCTTCTTGAGGGGCAGGTCTCCTGTTTACTCCTCGCGTTACTGAAACATAGGAATATAGTAATACAAGGATATGGAAAAACATATTATGTACATTATATATACAGGTTTCTTTTATATAATTAAAGTGATGTTTGAGTGGTGTTGGTATGCATATTTTTAGTGATGTGGATGCCGTAGGATTTGAGGGAGTTCCTTTATCTTCTATTCCTGTGGCTGAATAGTATTTGTTTTGGCGTGCGGTACTTTTTGTATTGGTCTGGGTCGTACCTTCCAATACTCCTGATTAAGGGATTGATCCTGTTGCCCCACACCTTGGTGTACATTCGAAGTGCTTGCTTTCTGATGTGATGTCTTATAGAGCGAGTGTTTGTTGTGGTGCGTAGGTCCCTTGTTGCCGTTCCGTAAGGGTGTTTCGCCGCTGCTCGCAGGCATTTGTTTTGTATGCACTCGAGGCTGTTTATGTTGGTTTTGGCCGTGTATCCTCATGCTGGGGCAGCATACATGATGATTGGCCTGATCAAGGCTTTATACATGTTGACTGCTACCTTTGTGTTTATGCTCTATTTGCTGTTAAGTATGGGGTACAGTTTGATGAGCCGTATGTGGACTTTTCGCCTTAAGTCTCTTACGTGATGTAGCATCGTTAGCTTTTTGTCCAGGATTACCCCTAGATATTTAGCTCTTTCGTGCCAGTTTATTTGTTTGTTGAATAGTGTCAGTGGTTTAATGTTGGCGGGTTGGTGTGTGCGTCTGTTTTTGCGTGTGAACATCACTGCTTGGCAATTCTCTACGTTGACTTTTATGCGCCATTTGGTGAGCCACCTTTCCAGTGTGTGCAGCGCTACCTGGAGCCTCTCTCTTGTGCTCAGGAGCTGGGGGTGCTGGACGGTTATTGCTGTGTCGTCCGCATAGAGGTACGTGGTGGTCAGCTCTGCTGTCGGCATATCGTTGGTATACAGAACAAATAGGATCGGTCCTATTAGTGATCCTTGGGCTACGCCCGCTCTAATGTTTCGCGTACTTGATAGAGTGTTGTGTACGTCTACTTGAAATTTTCTGTCTGTTAGGTAGGACTTAATTAGCCTTACGTATCCAGGGTGGAACTCGTAGTCTATCAGCTTAGCCAACAGGCCTTCATGCCATACTTTATCAAAGGCTTTTTGTATGTCTAAGAATACCGTGCCGGTATCCCTTCGCTTGTTAAACCCGATTGTGGCATGTTCTAGGAACCGCGTGAGGAGCTGAGTGGAGGAATGTCCGTTACGGAACCCGAATTGTTCTTTCCTTAGTATTCCTTTCTCCTTGATGTGGTTTACGAGCCTATTTAGCAGTATTTTCTCGAATACGTTGCTTATGGCTGTTAGTAGACTTATGGGCCGATAGTTGTTGGGATCCGATTTATCTTTCCCTGGCTTCCCGAATACAAGGATTTTTGCTAGTTTCCATTGTTCTGGGAAGTATTGCAACTTAAGCATGGCATTGAATATGATGGTAATTAATGAGAGGGTATTCCTGCTTAGCTTTTTGAGAACTAGATTCATGATATCATCTGGCCCGGCGGCTTGTTTAGGGTCGAGGTGATCAATGATCCATTTTATTTCGTGGATATTGGTCTTTTTGACTTCTGGCCTAGGTGCGTTGTTCAGAAATGCCTCTACATTTGCTTCGGTTTACCTCGTGAATTCGGGGTCAGCTGGGTCGTCATTCGGTGTGAATGCTGCCTCTAGTGTATCAGCTATGATTTCGGCTTTCTCCCGCGTGTCGAATACTGGTCCGTTTGGTCCCTTTATGGTTGGAATAACGTGTGGTTCGCGTGTGAAGTGTCTTGCGAGTTGCCAGACGGGTCTGGTGTTCGTGTCGAATTTTCGCAGCTTGTTGTTCCATTCGTTGGACCGGTGTTCTTTTAGGGCATTTTGAATTTCAGTGTTCACCTGATTTTTTTCATTTCCCTGTCTATGTCGTAGTGGTATCGGGCCCAGCTACGCCTGTGACGGTTCCTTCTTCGTATGAGATCTTTAATGTTACTAGGAATTTCGAAAGTGTGCTCCTTATATGTGTGGGTGGGTACGCTCACTTCTGTCGCTGTTTGTATCGCCTTGATGAGGGTAGATATTGTCTCCTCAATCTCGGCGGGGCTTTCGGGGGTATTGTTTTCTGTTCCCTGTAACAGCGAATCAAGTTTCCTTACGAACTTGTCCCATTTGGCTGCTTTGTAGTTTAGCCTTCGCTTGGGATTTAATTCGTATCCCTCAGGGTCAGCATCTAGTGTTAAAAGTACTGGTTGGTGTCTTGATCCTAGGTCTTTGATCACCTTCATACTGTATTCCAGAGGAATGTGATTGAGTAGAGCAATGTCTAGTATATCAGAATTGTGTCCTCTCGGAGCTAGGAAGGTGGGTTCCTTGGGTGCAGCTATTACGTATTCGCGGGCGAGCATGTGTTCGTATAGCGTGGTGCCTTGTTTGTTAGGCTTAAGAAAGCCCCAGCTTTCATGTTTTGAGTTGATGTCTCCGCCGATTATTGTGTTTCTGGCTAGTCCTAGGAGTACGTTAATGTCGCCTGTGTTGACTGTCCTTGGGGAGGGGGGGGGGGAGTACGTTGCAATGACGTTAATTAGCGTCCCACGTACTAGTAGGCGTATTCCACATGCTTCCATTGCCACTAGCTCTGGAATTTCAAGCTCCATGTGTTTTAGGTCCCTTCCTACCAGTACTGCCACGCCTCCTCTGGGTGAGGGTCTGTCGTGCTTGTGTACTTTGTAGCCTTTGACTGTTAGTTTCGAGCCTGGGGCGATAAATGTCTCCGCGATTAGTGCTACGTGTATTTCGTGTTTTGCTAGGAAGGCTTCGAGTTCTATTTTCTTGTTGCGTATTCCTTCGCAATTCCAAATAAGAACTCGCAACCCCTGTGTGTTGTGTGTGTTTATGTGATGTGTATTTTGTTCAGCCATTTCAGGGAATAGAGATAAATGACTTGATGAGGTTTACTATTATCCGCAGCCACTTGAGATTCTCCTCCTCTGCCACCCTTTTTAAGAAGTTTAGAATGGTAGGGATCAGGGTGGTCAGCGGTATATTTATGGCTAGTGACTTCAGTATGTCTCCGGCCGCATTGGTCTTCTGACCTGGAGGTTCTCGTGGGAGTTGTGGCTGGGGTGGTGTGTTTAGTGTTGTGTTAGTGGTGGTGGGCGGGGTCTGGGTAGCGGATGCTTTGTGTGTGATCCTAGTTAGGGTGCGCTGACGGCGAGAGGTGGAGCAGGCGGCGGGTTCTCCCTTTGGTTCCTGCTCGGGTTCACTGGGCGTGGTCTTTGCGTCCCTTCTGTTGCATTTGGTTAGGGGGTTGGTCCTGCTTTGGTTGTTTGAGGCTGTATTTCTGTTGCCCGAGGCTTGGGGAGTGGGGGCTGGTTGAGTTTGAGCCTCAGGGTGTCTGTTTTGTCTCGTTTGTTTATTTTGTGTCTTGCCTCGGCCTGAATGGCCTGCACCATTAGCAGGGCCTCGATTTCCTGGTTGGCCAGTTTTACCTGAAGCGCCTGGATGGCTAGGGGGGCCTTTGTTGCCTTATGGGCGTTTTTTGAGCCTCAGGGCGGCCACGCTGTTGTTCTCCTGGGCCCTTTCGTATTCCCTGCGGCTCGGGCATTCACTGTAGTTGGCCGCGTGTTTCCCCTCGCAGTTACAACATTTAACATACTCCCTGTCTCCGCCATTCGGACAGTCACGGGAGGAGTGGGGCCCAGCACACCACCTGCATCTGTGGCTAAGCTTACACCCTACTTGGGAGTGACCGAACCGTTGGCACACTCTGCACTGGGTGCATGTGGCTTTAGGCCGGTAAGGCTCAACCTTCACAGCCATGCTTAGGAGGGTGCGCAGACTCTCCATCTTTTCCACTCCCGACTGGTCCTTTAGCGTGACAAGGTATAGTGGGGCTTGTTTCCTCCCCTCCCTTGTTCGCATCCGCTGCGTGCCCAGGACTGGGATTTGCTCTGCCGAGATGGCGTCACTAATCTCGTTGAGCGTGTACTTGTTTACGGGGGTTCTGAGTACATGTCTCTTAGTCCTCCCGTAGTTGAGCAGAGTGTACTGAATATCGTGCTCGACAAGTGCTATAGTTGCCAGGTGATAGCTTTTTTCAGAGTATAGTATCAGCTGGACAGCTTCGTGCGAATCCTTCCTGGGCTTTACGAACTTATAGTTCCTTTCGCCGTGTGGGAGGTACTTGAGCAGCGCAGACTCAATTTTCATGAGGTCGTTGGAGTATATAGTGATTGGATGGTTTCTCATGTTTTTGTGGCGTCTCTTGGGTTGCTGTACTGTTGAGTTTAGGGACCCTTCAGAGCGGACAGGGGCGTTGGGTTGATCGTTAGTCTGGGTTTCCTTACCATGCTTACGCTCCCTCTGGCGTGTCCTTCTGCTCTTGACTTTTACAAAGCGCCCCTGCTGGCTCTCCGGTTCGGGGGCCGTGGCTTGCAGGGTGCGCTCTTCGAGCTCCGGTACTGCCCTGCCTTCCTCCTTCTCGGGTGCTTCGCTGGTCTGGGTGATGAGAGACTCATCTATTACCAGCCTTGAATCATGCGAGTTAGAGTCCTTGGCTGAGCCGTTCCGGTCTGTAGCCTCGAATGAGTCCTCTAACTCTTCCCCATGGGAGAGGTCCGGCTCTTCAGGGCGTTGCCCCGGTTCCCGTTCGCTCTCCTGCTCCACATACCACTCTGTTCCGCCTTCCGTGTGCAGCGCACTTCTAGTTCGGGGCTCTGCTCTGATGCTTGCCGGCCGGCTAGGTACCGCTTGCACTGGTATGTGCGTCCCTGAGCTTATGGTTGTGGTGGGGGTTGTGCGAGTTGTGGTGGTAGTCACTGTGTAGGTTGCAGGTGTGCGTGCCATGTTTGCAATGAATCGCCCTGTGAGATGAATATTCTGCTCCAGGTATATTGCCTGCCCGTCGGGTGATGTAACCGGTGCCAGGTTTGTTATACCTGTCCGCTGTGATTTATCAGATCTCGTGCGGCGTTCAGTGTGCCTACTATGCGGTACGCTCCCCGTGCGTGCCGTGGTAATGCCGTCTGCACGCACGGCGCTTAACGGTGTCCTCGCAGCCTGGGGGGTAGCCGACATAGTGGCCTTTCTCCCTTTGAGGGTCTCGGTTGTGGAGCCGATGACCGAGGAATTGTGTTTGGTGAGGGGAGGGGGGGGGGGAGTGACACTCTGACAAGAGCGTAGCGGCGCTGGTCTGGTTGGCTACCAGCTCTTGGAGTTCCTGTAGTTCGTGAGAGCGCTTGGATATCTGCGCTTGGTTCACGTCTGGCGAAGTGAGGCCCGCTACTTGGGTGGAGTGCTGTGATAACAGCTGCTCCTCCCTAGCGGCCATCTCTGGAAGTTCTCGGCGCACGAAGATTGTCTGTGAGGTCCCAGGCTCATTGACAAATTGCTCTTTCGAAAGATTGCTCTTTTGGAAAGAATGAGCCTGGTTCTGTGTGTATATCTGTGGGGGCAAGCTAAAGAGAACTAGTGAACGCGGGGTGATCCGACACGAACGGGCCCCTGGCTCACGGCAATCCCTATCTAACCCTAGGCACCGAGAGCGGTAGGAGGGCGAGCAGTGCATAGCACTACCCGCAGCCGTTGAGAGGAGAGAGAGAGCGGAGCGATAGGCGCGTATGTCCTTTCACTTCCACGGTCGAGCTCGTCCTCAGAGCGTGTTCCACACACACGCACACATCTATAATAATAAAAGAAAGTGTTTGTCTGTCTGTGCGCGATGCCCAGAAAAATCTACAGCACGCAGAGATCTGAAGTTTTGAACATTGGTAGATGGAAGGGGGTCCGAATGCACCTCGAAGCCGGAATTTTCATTTTCGCTTTCGTTGGTGAATTATGAACGAAAAACCATCGGAAAACGTGTATTGGGATATGACAATCCAACGTGTTGTCGCCAAGATTATATGCAAAGAGTCACTGTCGCTAGGCAACGTACATAAGGTAGGTAGAGAACACAATTCAAGGAGCCATTTTACGTCCATGGCGTAGGAAGCCGTTTTTGGTCTTATATAGTGTGAGGGCAAATGACGCTGTTGATGGCGATTCATCCGTCGGATGGGGGCGTTAAAGTCTTGAGCTATTCGAGATGAGTGGGCCATGTTCCTGTGCCAGGTTTCATCCATTCCATTCTTACTATCATATATGCCATTCACTTCATCTCATTAACTGATCTGATTAGGTTGACGTCATGAAGGTCATACTCGGTATCTTAAGCGTTGAAAGTAACAATAGAATACAAATAAAATAATGTATTGCATGCAGTTTACGTCAAAACGATGTGAGTTACTAAATATAATGTTTTAATTTGCTTTTAAATAAATAGTTTAGAAACATCTAACGATTGAATTAATATACGCGGGCACATCCTAGTATATAGATAAGGGAGAGTGAGAGAGAGAGAGAGAGTGTGTGTGTTTCTCTCATTGTTGACCGACAGGCGTGCCCAGCTTATCTGCCTCCCGTTGACTCATCACTTCCCGTTACACAGCGCAGCGACAGCACGGGATACCCGCACTTCGCAGTTCAGGTCCGTGCTTAAAAGGTGTAGTAAGTGTTGATTTGTCGCTCCAACTGTTCTCGAGTTGTGAAGTGTTACCTCGGGGTATAATTCTCATAATGCCTCCACCTGTGTACGCGGTAGAGGAAAATATATTTATGTACGATAATTATGGTCCGCCTCTGTGGTGTAGTGGTTAGCGTGATTAGCTGCCACCCCCGGAGGCCCGGGTTCGATTCCCGGCTCTGCCACGAAATTTGAAATGTGGTATGAGGGCTGGAACGGGGTCCACTCAGCCTCGGGAGGTCAACTGAGTAGAGGTGGGTTCGATTCCCACCTCAGCCATCCTGGAAGTGGTTTTCCGTGGTTTCCCACTTCTCCTCCAGGCGAATGCTGGGATGGTTCCTACCTTAAGGCAACGGCCGCTTCCTTTCCTCTTCCTTGCCTATCCCTTCCAATCTTCCCATCCCTCCACAAGGCCCCTGTTCAGCATAGCAGGTGAGGCCGCCTGGGCGAAGTACTAGTCATACTCCCCAGTTGTATCCCCCGACCAAGAGTCTGAAGCTCCAGGACACTGCCCTTGAGGCGGTAGAGGTGGGATCCCTCGCTAAGTCCGAGGGAGAAACCGAACCTGGAGGGTAAACAGATGATGATGATGATGATGACGATAATTATGTGAAAACAGAGTCTTGCAGGGAAGTCGTTAGACAATTTGTAACACAACTTCCAGGTGTACGCTCTCTACACAGAGAGATCGTGTGGAAACTCGTAAACAAATTGAGAGGAACTAGTTATTTACTCGATAAGAAGCGCAGTGTTAAAAAGCGTGTACTTAACGAGGAAAACGTAAATAAAATCGTAGAAAGATTAGAACATACGCCTACAAAATACCTAAGACTACTTGGACAAGAAGCCGGGGTTTCGAGGAGCTCAGCATGCCGGGCTACGAAAATGTTAAAATTGAAACCATAGAAGGTAACTATGGTATACGAACTGCATCTTAATTACTAATTTTCTCAATTCTTTTTTCTTAATTGTAATAGTTTTCTTTATGTCATGCACAGATAAAGTGAGCGAAATGTTGTCCTTGTTGCTATGGCGTGGAGCGGCGAGAGATGAGTCAACGGGAGGCGGATAAGCTGGGCGCGCCTGCCGGCCAACTGGTGAGAGAAACTCACTGTGTATTTTGCTACTTGTTAACGTTAACGTCGCACTAACGCATGGGTTTTTGGCGACGGAGGGATGGGAAAGTGTTACGATTGGGAAGGTAGCGGTCGTGGCATTTGCCTGGTGTAAAAATTAGAAATCACGGAATAATCTTCAGGGCTGTTGATGGTGGGATTCGAACCCAATATTTCCCGAATGCAAGCTCACAGCTGCACGACCTTAACCGCACGGCCAGCTCACTCGGTGTTTCGTTCCATTACTACAGGCGAATTCATTAATAATAATAATAATAATAATAATAATAATAAAAGTACTTTACATCTATATAGGATTATTACTCACTATTTATAGGGGCTGCCTGGCCGAGGCGGTAAAGTCGTGCTCGATTCGCCCGGAAGGACATGGGTTCGAATCCCCGTCAGGATGTCGTAAAATTTAAGAAACGAGATTTCCACTTCCGGGGGTGCATATGGCCCTGAGGTTCACTCAGCCTACACCAAAAATGAGTACCAGGTTAATTACTGGGGGCAAAGGCGGCCGGGCGTAGAGCCAACCACTGTACCCCATCACGTGCCGAGGTTAACAATGGTGGAAGCGTTTACCTTCCACTCCTCCAAGGGCCTGAATGGCCTGTACGGAGGTGACTTTGCTTTGCTTTACTCACCATTTATTTCAGATAGCCTACTGTGAGGCTTACCTCGCAACGTTTAAACAATTTACTTGCCATTTTCTGTAATTCCGCTTCGGTAATTGTTATTTCGGCCCCCAGTTCTACTAAAGTACGGGAATTATTTCGGTAAACGTAGTCTTTTAGGGCTCCGCCAAGATAATCACAGTATTCGCTCATCAAAAACGACGTCAAGTTTCTATAGAAATAACAGCAGTGTGTGCTGTGGCACCGTCCTGTTGAAAATATCGACAATACTGTGCCAGTTCATCAAACATAGACGCATATTTGTTCTCACATACACATTTGAATTCATGTGGTCATCGAAAAATATAGGCCATATTATCCGCCTTGCGCTTACCGCACACCATACCGCTATTTTAATGAGATGCGTTAGAGTTCTTAGTACTTCACAATCGTGCATTTCGGGACGCAACTGAGATAAGTTCCCTTCTTTTCCTACAGAATCCTCATTTTACGAGGAGGCGTCCGCATCATTCAACCGGTGGCCGAATTCCGCTACCCCGAATGTACAAAACATCCCAACAGTTAGTTGCTCCTGATATTGTACTGGAACGTGGGTGCGACTATTGCTTGTGCATTATTGTGCATACTGTTAGTGTTTTAAGTAATCTATCGGACAATGAAGTACTTGGTTTAACACCAGCGAATTCACTTGGCAGAATGTTACGTAAAAGAAGTAGCTACAGATGACTACAATTCCCACAAAATCTTTGAGTTTCAAACTTGATGAAAAAGTGGCCTACTCCAGGTTCAGTTTGTGACGAACGGAAGCAGGAAAGACACGTTTTAACTTATATAAACTTGAGGAATATCCCATTCGGGCCGCAAACCTTCTCTGAATGGGCATGGAAATTGGCAACTAGACGGTTGATTCCTATCCTTACTTTAATTGTCCTGTTTTCACTTTATCACGGCCTTTTATTATTGGACGATATTTTCCCCGCATCCTGTACATCTATTCCATATCCAGTTACTTCAGAATAGTCCACAGTGAACTAATTAATACCTTCGAATCAAGTATGAACCTACAATATAGATTTCGATTTGTTGACTGCTAGGAGGTTGAAGTCCCTTAAGTAATTATCTCAGCGGTGGAAATAAATAGCCGCCAGAAGAATACCCTATCCGTCACAATTCAATACTTGCAGTGATTTTCATACATGAGAGTATTTGCTGGAAAAGAGAAATGAAAAAGGAAACTTCAATGTTTACGTGACTTTTGACATCTCGATCAGAGCCTTGGGGCCTTCAGAATTACTTGAGAACACGAATTATAGGAATGATGAATCCCAAACGTGCTGCGTCCTCCCCAAGAAGTTAAAAAATCAACACCTCGAAAAGGTGGAGAATGACCGAGTATAGACTTAATGAGGTTCTTGTCAACAGCAAATAAGATTGCAAACAATGAGCCAAAGTCAAATTACTTTAATCACTACTTCCCAAATCACTGTATATGACAATGATGATGATGGTGATGCTATGCGCGGTTTGGGTCACGAAGATCTCAGGTTGCATTCGGGGGATTGTACGTTCGAACCCCACTGCTGACAGCCCAGAAGATGGTTTTCCGTGGTTTCCCATTTTCACACCAAGCAAATGCTGGGGCTGTACCTTAATTAAGACCACGGTCGCTTCCTTCCCACTTATAGCCCTTTCCTATCCCATCGTCGCCATAAGACCTATCTGTGTAGGTGTGACGTAAAGCAAATTAATAATAATAACAATAACAATAGTTTTATGTCCCACTAACTTCCTTTTATGGTTTTCGGAGACGTCCGTGTGCCAGAATTTCGTCCTACGGAAGTTCTCTTACGTACCGATCCGGGGCTGGCGTATTTGAGCACTTTCAGATACCATCGGATTAAGCCGGTATCGAACCTGCCAGCTTGAACTCAGGCCAGTGCTCTACCATATGAACTACTGAGCGTGGCGGATATCGCTGAACTGGAGGTATAATGGTCTCTATCGTTCACGGAAAGGGCTACAATATTATCAGAACCTGCATTCATGATTCCAGGGCAAGAGGTGGGATGTGATGTGATGTGATGTGATGTGATGTGATGTGATGTGATGTGATGTGATGTGATGTGATGTGATGTGGTGTGATGTGATGTGATGTGATGTGATGTGATGTAATGTGATGTGATGTGATGTGATGTAATGTGATGTAATGTGATGTAATGTGATGTGATGTGATGTGATGTGATGTGACGTGATGTGATGTGATGTGATGTGATGTGATGTGATGTGATGTGATGTGATGTGATGTGATGTGACGTGATGTGATGTAATGTGATGTGATGTGATGTGATGTGATGTGATGTGATGTGATGTAATGTAATGTAATGTAATGTGATGTGATGTGATGTGATGTGATGTGATGTGATGTGATGTGATGTGATGTGATGTAATGTGATGTGATGTGATGTGATGTAATGTAATGTGATGTAATGTGATGTAATGTGATGTGATGTAATGTAATGTAATGTGATGTGATGTGATGTGATGTGATGTGATGTGATGTGATGTGATGTGATGTGACGTGATGTGATGTGATGTGATGTGACGTGATGTGACTTCCGAAGATGCCTGATGCAGCTCCTTCTACTTGACACCCATCGGCAACGTGCGCGTCTGAATGGGTGTTGGTGGCGCTGGTAGTGACGATAAGGAGATAGTGGCAGGGTGAAATCTGGTGTTCGCATAGAACCTAATTCTGTCCAATCAGTGCCAGCGCAATGTTAAACCGCTTGTGGGAGGGGGAGGAGGAGGAGGGGACCGGGGGTGTGGAAGAAAGAAAGAAAGAAAGAAAGAAAGAAAGAAAGAAAGAAAGAACAATCTAGTAATTAGAAATTGTATACCACCACCTCTCCTTCCCTGCCAGCCAACCCATTCTGGTGGTGGAAAGGTTTTTCTACCAACAACAAGACTCGAACCAGCTAACCACGGTATCAGACCATAAAGACTTGACGCTATAACGATCATCGCCACCAGGTGGGCTGGCAAGAGGGGTGTGAGGGGATGGTTGCCTAGTTCTACTTCTTAAAACAATAATCACCACCACCACCACCACCACCACCACCACCACCGCAAGAAGCGTTAAGCACAAGAGACCGCAGTGTTCTTTGAAAATTCGCACTTCTAAGGCCTCGTATGTCATGAACAGATAATTGCAGACTGAACACAAAAAGGTATAGCCGTCTTTATTGTTTTTCTTTCTTTCTTTCTTTCTTTCTTTCTTTCTTTCTTTCTTTCTTCCCCGCCCCCGGTAACCTCCTCCTCCCCCCCCCCACAAGCGGTTAACATTGCGCTGGCACTGATAAGATTTCGGCGACGATGGGATATGAAAATGTTAGGATTGGGAAGGAACCAGTCCAGATTTTAACCAAGGTACAACAACATCATTTTCAAGGCGTAAAGATGGGGTAACCATAGAAAACCATCTTCAGAGTAGCAGACCTTGGAATTCGAACCTACTAGCTTCCAGTTACACGGCCTGTACTGCTTAACATTCCGCTCGATTTTATAGTATATGTACCGGGCGGTACACCCCTACGCCGCAGTTTTAAATCTTGCGCCAATAAATCCTCCTCTACAGGAAAAACTCTGAACTTTAAAAACTGGATCAACTCATTAGTTTCTCAGAAGATGTCACTACCGAAAATTTTGTGATTATGAAGTTGTCAATACTGTGTGGATTTCAACTTGTTTTGTTTTCCATTGATCAAGAAGTGTGGACATTTTCTTATAGATGTCTCTACTAAAAAACTATGATCATGCACCCTGGTGCGAAGTGAAGGAACTTTTTTGAAGAAATTTTGTATTCATAAGTTTTCTTATTACTAAATCTCGTTCTTTCATTTGTGGGTTGGCATTATCTTTTCTTTCCGCCAGTTTTGAATTGAGCCAATCCAGAATTTCTGTAATTAATTTTTGACCAATCGTGTCTTTATTCTTCGAGTTTGATGTGTAACTTTTAGCTAGCCAATAAAAGCCTGTGGGTGTGGCTGTTTTATTCATGAAAGGTCTCGAATTTTCCTCGAGGGTATAAAAACTGCTGATTTTCTTGTCTCTCGGCCACATCATCAAGAGTTAACTTAGTATCTGGACATGTAGCAGGAGGCGGGAAGCGCCTCTTTCTTCAGGCAGCATTCTTCAGTAAGGTAATGGCCGCTTAACATCTTTATTTCTTGCTAGCTCAGCAGTTTAACCCGCGGGGAAGGTCCGAAACCTTTACCATGTAACCTATCTCTTAAATATGTAGAATTCTTTAAAAACTTCATATATCTTTAACTGTAAATCGGGGATAGAAAGTGCTTTACCCTCTCGAGCTCCCCTTCATTGGATTTGAGGTGACTACGTTTTCGTAACCGTTTTTCTACTCTTCCTTAATGTGTTAAATTTATTCTGTATACGAGTCACCTCCATAGTTTGGGAATAGCCCCTGTTTCATCGGCCTAGTGCCTCGTAGGTTTTAAGAAGTTTCATGTAGTAGTGCAAATTCTCGCCTCCATTCATTTTGCATTTTGGGCCATAAACTTAACCTGTTATTTTTCTACTAAGGCCCAGTAGGTTGGGTACGAGATACCCCTGTTTCTTTGTAAGTGTGCCTTGAGGGCAGTTAATGGTAGAGTCTGTTGTGGCCTTTGATAGGCTCAGGACATTGAGAGCGGGTCAGCTCTTTTATTTGTGGTAAAAGTGCCTCAGAGAGGCTTGATATTCAAAGGTTCGAGCAAGTGCTCCATGTTATTAGGGGGTTTCTGTCCTTTGGTAAATATGTGGTTGTGAGCTGAGAGCTCAAAAATGGTAAAAATTAGGGCTTGAGGCCCAGATTGTTAAATTGTCTCTAAATCTTGGTTTCCTGGTCTTGTACCTGATTTGACTTGTTGTAATTTGTTGAAATTTTATGTGAAAATTGTTGAGTTTTGATATTTTCGAAAATATAACCTTTAATGCAATTTTAATTCATATCTCGACTTTGTGGATAGACCCATTCCAGCCCGCACCTTCTTTCACCTCTGCATTCCACGGGTATCCCTGTAACAGTATACATGTAATTGACAAGCACGTGGTTCACGGAATCACTTTAAGCCAGCGTTTCCCACCCGAGATTTCACAAAATTGCGTAAAATATTTTAAGAATGGTCTTAAAACTCAACTGTTGTCTTTCTTTAGTGGACACTGCACAGGAATTTAGCTGATGATTCGGCATGCGGAATTCCTGCCATCGGTGAAAAATCGTTTTCTACACTTTCACGGAAAGCTTGAGATATATTACTCCACTTCTGCACATCTTATCTATGTGAACGAGCGTATTCTTGTTTGACAAACAATATTATCAAACAAAGAAATAAGCTTTCTCTCCGTCCCTCGAACGAGAACTTCGTGTTTGCCTATCAAAGTTACGGCCAAGTATAAAACATTGTGCTCCAAGAGACAAGCTCAAATACCACATTGAATGTCAGTGTCAACAGAATTACGGTATGTATTTGAAGAACTGTTCATCTTATTTTTACTGAGAGTGAATCTTCAAGGATTACTTTGCAGGAACATTATTAATTTAAATCTATTTATTGAAATCCTTCATGTCCGCCTCTGTGGTGTAGTGGTTAGTGTGATTAGCTTCCACCCCCGGAGGCCCTGGTTCAATTCCCGGCTCTGCCACGAAATTTGAAAAGTGGTACGAGGGCTGGAACGGGGTCCACTCAGCCTCGGGAGGTCAACTGAGTAGAGGTGGGTCCGATTCCCACCTCAGCAATCCTGGAAGTGGTTTTCCGTGGTTTCCCACTTCTCCTCCAGGCAAATGCCGGGATGGTACCTGAGTTAAGGCCACGGCCGCTTCCTTCCCTCTTCCTTGTCTATCCCTTCCAATCTTCCCATCCCCCACCAAGACCCCTGTTCAGCATAGCAGGTGAGGCCGCCTGGGCGAGGTACTGGTCATTCTTCCCAGTTGTATCCCCCGACCCAATATCTCACGCTCCAGGACACTGCCCTTGAGGCGGTAGAGATGGGATCCCTCTCTGAGTCAGAGGGAAAAACCAACCCTGGAGGATAAGCAGATTAAGGAGAAGAAGAAGAAATCCTTCATATAGATATAAAAATACTGCATACGTTAACGACAGTTTTTTTAAGTAGTTAAAGAGATCACCATATACAAAGAGTGCTACATGAATGTTTTTCTACCGTTTTATTCAAAATAAACGATTACAATTTGGCTGGCTTACTGTACGGGACTGGGCAAAAGGCATAGTCATGTTGAAATCAGATCCCGTGTCAGCTCCAAAATTAAGCCGATTGAGAGTGGTCACCACTTGTCCGACTCATTGGCTGAATGGTCAGCGTACTGGCCTTCGGTTCAGAGGGTCCCGGGTTCGATTCCCGTCCGGGTCGGGGATTTTAACTTCGTTGGTTAATTCCAATGACCCGGGGGCTGTGTGTTTGTGCTGTCCCCAACATCCCTGCAACTCACACACCACACATAACACTATCCTCCACCACAATAACATGCAGTTACCTACACATGGCAGATGCCGCCAACCCTCATCGGTGGGTCTGCCTTACAAGTGCTGTACTGGGCTAGAAATAGCCACACGAAATTTAAAAAAAAATGAATGAAGACACCAGTTTGGGCACTTTTAAATCGGTCTAGGCAGGCCAGTTTCCCATGGTTCCCACACACGAACTTCTTGCAGATCGCACAGATTTGGTAACTTTTGATCCCAGTTCTGGGGTAGAGTTTACCTCTCTTTCTTTTCTTGTCACCCTCATCACTTTGAGGTCTTTCAGGGATTGAATTCTCTCCTTTCAGGACGTACACTATTTTTGATCATAATTTACGGCTAAGATTTCCTGGTTTCAAACGAGACCTGATATAAAGGAAAACCAGGTTCCTTGGCAAGTTGCTTCAGGAGCTACCTCCTTATGAGATGCTTGCCTTTCTTATTCCAAGCATAAACAACTAATGCATTTATAGCTGTGACATTCGTGAGACCATGGGACGCTTTTAGAGCCCTTCTGTTGTATTTTATTCTCACAGAATAAGTTCCTTTAGATGTACACTGAGTAACAATTACACATACGACAACGGTCACGGTGGGTCATGATGACCCGCAAACAACTTATCCGCGACAACTCGTAGGTTGGAACTGATTAGTGACCAATGGGTTGTGTAGAGGCATAGTCCGGCTCCATGGCTAAATGGTTAGCGTGCTGGCCTTTGGTCACAGGGGTCCCGGGTTCGATTCCCGGCAGTGTCGGGAATTTTAACCATAATTGGTTAATTTCTCTGGCACCGGGACTGGCTGTATGTGTCGTCTTCATCATCATTTCATCCTCATCACGACGCGCAGGTTGCCTACGGGAGTCAATTCAAAAGACCTGCATCTGGTGAGCCGAACTTGTCCTCGGGCACTCCCGGCTCTAAAAGCCATAAGCCATTTCATTTGATGTAGAGGCATGAGAGTTAGAAAGTTAGTGAGGGGGTGGCTGCAGTGTCACCATTGGTGGTGGTGGTAGTGGTGGTGGGCCTAACGGAAATATAAGCACGCGTATTATAGTGACCGACCGCCACCATTCTCGGGTTAAAATAAGTGTCAGACAGGCAGGGTTTCTCGAAACAGAAAAGGTTGGGAAACACTGCTTTATTTTGGGTAAATCTGGATGATCGCTGCCATGTGCTTTGGCCAAGTTCAAACTGGACACCCCAGGCTAAAGCGCGCTCATCTAATGACGATCGCTCCGCTGCGTAGGTACCCTGCAGTCTCAGATTTGTTTTGTTTCCTGCGCTAATGCCTGCCCCTTTCTTCAGTGCTGAGTTTCACAGAGCATGTTAAGTGCCCTGGGATCACAATAAGTCCTGCATGCAGCACTGGCCGCTAATGAACGCTTTAAAGGAGATGTGTGTCTGGGATCATCGTCCGCACAAAGCTCTTCCAGCATGAAAAATCCGATGTAACTATTAGATTCTCCTCTAGCTGTTATCAGTCTGAAGAGAGGGCTAGACTTTTGCGTTGAATTGGAATTTTTCAATGCACCACGTAATTTTGCACATTAAAAGAATAATTCTGCATCTACAAAACTTGATCCTACCAAGAAAGTGACTGTGCGGTTTGAGTCACATAGCTGTCAGCTTGCATTCGGAAGATAGTGGGTTCGAACCCCACTGTCGGCAGCTCTGTAGATGGTTTGCCACTTTTCACACCAGGCAAATGCTGGAGCTGTACTTTAATTAAGGCCACGGTCGCTTCCTTCCTGGTTCTAGCCCTTTTCTATCCCATTGTCGCCGTAAGATCTATCTGTATCAGTGCGACGTAAAGCAGATTTTTAAAAAAATACAAAAAAATTGATCTTGTATGTAAGCAGGGGCTGCCTGGCCGAGGCGGTAAAGGCGTGCTCAGTTCGCCCGGAAGGACGTGGGTTCGTGTCCCCGTGAGGAAGTCGTAAAAGTTAAGAAAGGAGATTTCCGCTTCGGGAGGTGCACATGGCCCTGAGGTTCACTCAGCTTACACGAAAAAAGAGTACCAGGTTAATTCCTGGGGGCAAAGGCGGCTGGGCTTAGAGCTAACAACTCTACCCCATCACGTGTTGAGGTTACCACCCCTCCAAGGGCCTTCATGGCCTGTACGGAGATGACTTTGCTTTGCTTCGCTTTTTGTATGTAACCGATAATGTATATCTTTCTGAATTGCCGAAGGACTGCCATCTGGATTGAACACTTGATCTCATACGTGGGCTTTCAATAAATAAGGTAACGAGGCTTCATATTGCGTCAACACTCGTAACTCCATATATGTAACACATATTATGGACTTTGTACGTATGCTTCTTACGTTTCTTACTTACGTTTCGTGCTCATATTTGCGTAAGTACATGTTTTTGCCGGGTAACAAGGCATCTATGTGAAATTGGAAAAATTCAGGGTCAAATATCTGTCAGGAGCCGATGGCTTACTGAAAAATCACTCTGGGGTCCTAATCTTCTTCCTCGAAGATGCTTCCACAGCGATTCAAAACGATGAATATCAGTCGATACCATGACTGGAGAGGATGGCTCAATACTTCCCAGTGGCGGCACTTTAGAAACTTACGCGTGCAATTGACTAAATGTGGCCTGTTCTTGTCGTCCACCAACACTATACTTGCTCAACGATTTGAAGTAATAATGCGCCCTACAGATGGAAAAATAGTAGCACATTACATATCTAAATGTTTGACCACATTTCCTTCAGCCCCACCACCTAACAACAGATATTTGGGTGATATAATATTTTTTGCGGACTTCTGCTTTATTTTGGTGTGAAATTGTAAAGAAATATAGAAAAATTCAATCTGAAGTTCCTTATTAACTACGTATGAGCTGTTATGAAAACGGAATTCATCAATAATACCTGGATATAATTTCTAACATAGAATATTTAAATATCATTTGATGGAAATATTTAATTTTGAAAACTGTTTCATATCTCCTTTACGACTTCTTCAATGTCTCAAAGTTGAATGCATTGTTTTAATTTTGTGTTTAAAGATCGCGAGGGACTGAATGGCTGAAAAAATTATTACACATGCATCGGCTCCTATGTTTGTAAAATTCGGAGGAAATTCCTCTTTTCTTGTTACTTATCTTTCACCTCGCATTACTGCCGTCAGGAAGACATTACGTTCCTGATTTGCTCTGGTATTGACCTGCCTTCCACCCTTTCTCTTATAAATTTAACGACTCGGTCGTTTCTGTCTAAAACCTCGTCTCATGGGATGAAGCTCTCCGTCTTACAAAATTAATTTAGAAATTTTACCTTCCTGTTAAATAATCTGGATCTTCGGGGCTTCAATCTGACTTTTCTTTTAGTTAGCAAAAAAGAGGAATTGTATAATCTCCAACTAGATACTAACCACCGGAAGAGTTGGCCGTGCGGTTAGGGGTACGCAGCTATGAGCTTGCATCCGGGAGATAGTGGGTCCGCACCCCACTGTTAGCAGCCCTGGTGATGGTTTTCCGTGTTTTCCCATTTTCACACCAGGCAAATGCTGGGGATGTACCTTAATTAAGGCCACGGCCGCTTCCTTCCCACTCCTAGGCCTGTCCTATCCCATCATCCCCATAAGACTTATCTCTGTATGTGCGACGTAAAGCAAATTGTAAGAATTTAAAAAAAGTACCTCGTGTGAAGAGAAATGGGTGTGATTATTGTTTTAAGGGGCACCACAATTAAATAACCTTTGAAGATTCAAGGTTTCAGTAAAATAAGGGGAACGACCACGAACTGTGTCAAAAGGGTATGCCAGGCATGCCTGGGCATTATTATTATTATTATTATTATTATTATTATTATTATTATTATTATTATTATTATTATTATTATTATTATGTCCGACTGCATGACTAAATGTTTAGTATTCTGGGGATCCCGGGCTCGATTCCGAGTCGGTGACTTTAACCTTCATTGGTTAATTCCAACGGCTCGGGTGGTGTGTATGTGTGTGCCGTCTTCAGCATCAGAATTCATCATGGGTAGGGTTCCATGTTCGCAGACGCGCAGATCGCCTATAGGGCGTAAACTCTAAAGACCTGCACCAGGATTTCCGAAGGGCATACTCAAAAAACAAAAAAACAGAAGACTGAGCTATGCTAGTAGACTAATACGATCGTTTCCTTGCGATGAATAATTTGAAGGTGTGGTGTAGTTTATAGGGTCGGTTTAAGAATCCATTACCACAGGCTTGGCAGAATTACGCGTAACTGCACCGCTCTCTCGGTGACACATAGGCCTTCTATGGCAGTTCGTACCGACTATCCTTGACATGAGGACTGAGAATAGAGATCGCTGTAAAACAGCTAGAGGTCTGAGTCATTCCCTCATTCAAGCTTTGTAATATTTCTTTGTAATAACACCATATTTCCGGTGTGGCAAAGAGAAATCAACTCATTTTGTCAAGTCATCCTACAACAGCGATATACCTTTTTACAAAGTAAATTGCAGGCAATAAAATTGGAGTCTCTTCTTCTCCGGGAGAATGGTATTCATCACCGCGTGGTGCACCAGAACAATTTGTCGCGAACAATCTTCTAGAATCAGCTCGTTACTCTCCTATTCAAAATCGCGTTTCAATTCAGCGCCCACATAGCTCAGTCTCTTTCAATCTGTCTTTCTGAAATAACACTGTTTGTATTTCTCTTCGGTAATCGGTTACCATTGTTAACATAACAAAGGGAAGAGGGAATCCTGCGCAATATCCCATTAATTCATGATGCCCTGATATCTCGGAAATAGATCGGCTTTGGCGTTATTAGCTACTTACACTCTACCTGGTAGTCAATCAGGATGGAAGATACGCAATATGGCGGCAGTGTCTTTTATCATTGGTCTAAAAAGTGAAAGTTTTGTTTCAGATCATGGTATCATCAAATACAATATAGAGAATACGTGCCACTTTGCGAGATATCGCAAGACATTGATTGCCAGCGCACCTAACGGGACGGCCTTGAAAATGAGTGTAGTACTGCATTATACACTGTGAATTATACCGAAAGTGACAGGTTCCAAGTTGACTTTAATTAAAAAGTGGTTACAGGAGTTTCCCTATTTCACATCGGGTGGTAAAATTATATTCTGTAACGACTGAAGCAAAGAGGTGAGTGAAACTGGTTTTATATTTACCTCTAACCAGTTATTATCAATTTAGCAAAACAAATATGCTATTTCAATTGATGCCTATTAAAATAAGTGTAGTGTGGTGTAGTGGTTAGGGTGATTAGCTGCCACCCCCAGAGGCCCGGGTTCGATTCCCAGATCTGCCACGAAATTTGAAAAGTGGTATGAGGGCTGGAACGGGGTCCACTCAGCCTCGGGAGGTCAAATGAGTAGAGGTGTATTCGATTCCCACCTCAGCTATCCTGGAAGCGGTTTTCTGTGGTTTCCCACCTCCTCCAGGCAAATGCCGGGATGGTACCTAACTTAAGGCCACGGCCGCTTCCTTCCCTCTTCCTTGTCTATCCCTTGCAATCTTCCCATCCCCCTTAAGGCCTCTTTCAGCATAGCAGGTGAGGCCGCCTGGATTATGTACTGGTCATCCTCCCCTATTGTATCCCCGACCCAGAGTCTGAAGCTCGAGGATACTGCCCTTGAGGCGGTAGAGGTGGGATCGCTTGCTGAGTCCGAGAGAAAAACCAACCCTGGAGGGTAACCAGATAAAGAAGAAGAGAAGAAGAAGAAGAAGAAAATTGAAGCTGTCTAAAAATATTTAAGAACTTACTTGACAGTCTATTTTAGGCAGCTAAAATAACATGTTAGCACCTAAAAATATTCGAGGTCTAGTAATCACTATTGGATGTTTCTGTGGTGGTTGAAAGAGTACCTAGGTAGTGTGTTGTCTGAATATGAAGAGAAAAGTGTTGGAACGAACATAGACACTCATTCTCCGAACCAGAGGAATTAGACGCTATTAAAATCCCCAATCCGGCCGGGAATCAAATCCGGGACCTTCCGAACCGAAGGCCTCAACGCTGACCATCCAGGCAAGCATTCAGACAAAACGAAATCATTATTGAGTTTCATTATTTCTATCAGTATTAATTCCGGCTCTATGGCTAAGTGATGAACGTGCTGGCCTTTGATCACAGAGATCCCAAGTTCGATTCCCGGCATAATTGGTTAATTCCCCTGGCATGGGGGCTAGGTGTATGTGTCGTCTTGATCATCCCGACGTTCAGGTCGCCTACGGGTGTCAAATCAAAAGACCTGAACCTGGTGAGCCGAAGTAAAACTCATTATTTAGTTTCATTCTATCATTTTTAACATGCAGCTTTCGTAGTTTCAATCTTGTTGCCTGATGTTTAAAGTCGGACCGCCAGGTGCACCACTGTCTCAGTTTAGTACGGGAGAATACAGAAGTGTCCAGTATTATCTATAGCGCATTTGATATCATATCGTGTGATTAATTCATTACCTAGACTAATGAGTATTTGGGTTTTTATGTGGGACGTTGCCAACCTTCCAAACAATCCCTAACCTGGTGGATCAAGGACTCTGACTTTACCATACCTTAGCTGAGAGTACCTAGTTTTAAAGAGTCTGGTACTCGCCATCACCAAGGCAATATTTCCCAATCTTTTTGTTTCTGGGAACCTTAGACATATTTAATTAAACCATACGGAACCCTGGTTGCCTGGAACATATTTTAATCTACGACAAAATATAAAATAATGTTGGTCGGGCTGAGTGGCTCAGACGGTTGAGGCATGATTACCCCCACTCGACGAAGTACCCCGTTGGTGGCGTCAACCCTACCCATGAGATCTTGAGCATTCTTCCAAACATACACATTTCAAAGACCAGGCCCTTTAGTGTCCGTCCTTCGACACTGCAAAGCTACAGAGTGCGTCAGTGTAGTGGTTAGTGTGATTAGCTGCCACGAAATTTGAAATGTGGTGAGGGTTTGGAATGGAACGGGATTCACTCAGCCTCGAGAGGTCAATTGAGTAGAGGAGGAGGGGGGTGTCGATTCTCTCCTCAGCCATCCTCAAAGCGATTTTCCGTGGTTTCCTACTTCTCCAAGTAAATTCCGTGATGGTATAATTTAAGGCCATGGGCGCTTCCTTGTCTATCCCTTCCGATCTCTCCGCCCCCCCCCCCACATGGGCCCTGTTCAGCATAGGTGAGGCCGCCTGGGCGAGATACTGGTCCTCCTCCCCGGTTGTACCCCCAATCCAAAGTCTCCCGCGCTAGGACACTGCCCTTGAGGCGGTAGAGGTGGGATCCCTCGCTGAGTGCGGGGGGAAAACCAACCCTGGGTGGTAAACGGATTTAGAAAGAAAGAAAGAAAGAAAGAAAGGAAGGAAGGAAGGAAGGAAGGAAAGAAAAAAGTGCATCAATCCCTGAAATGGACGTCAGTATTTAACACGGTTCGATTATTTTATTATATGACAACCTACTCCTAGAAAATTATTCCTGAGAAATATTAATCTCGTTATAATCAACCTTATATTGATCCTGCAAGGTTATGCTATTCCTTGAACAAACAATGTATCCCCCTCAAGGAAATCGAGCTGGTGCAAGAAACTTTCTGTGTTTCTTGTTTAAAGTTCGAATCAAGTTGCAACAGCTGAGGAACGTTAACGGAGATTTCTAGCAAAGAGTTTCCAAGGAATAGAAGCTATTTCTGCTCACTTTACGTTGAACTGGTCCAAACTTTAACGACTGTAACCATAGTCTTTACATACCATTCAATCAATGAGAATGCAGCACAAAGCCTCGACATAAAGTCAACTCATATTCAAAGCATTATTCTTAAATCATCAAACTAATTCTTTTGTGTAATATCCCGAGTTATTAGATGTTCTGGACTCTCGCACTCACGAAAAGTGTGAATATTCAACACAATGTCTCAAGCATGTAAAATGAAACGAGAATAATAATAATAATAATAATAATAATAATAATAATAATAATAATAATAATAATAATAATAATAATAATGAAAACATTGAGAAAGCCGGACTGAGTGGCTCAGACGGTTGAAGCGCTGGCCTTCTGACCCCATCTTGGCAGGTTCGATCCTCGCTCAGTCCGGTAGTATTTGAAGGTGCTCAAATACGTCAGCCTTGTGTCGATAGATTTACTGGCACGTAAAAGAACTCCTGAAAGACAAAATTCCGACAGTTCGGTGTCTCCTAAAACCGTCGAAAACGTAGTGGGACGTAAAAACAATAACATTATTAAAGCATTGAGAAACGGAAAATTCTCGACCCAAAACTCACGGGCGAATAATAAAATATAAGAGGCGATCAAAATGTTTCCGTACAGTCCTCAAGCGGGAAGCCGATCAGGCAAAATCGCCGTGAGCATTCAGGCACTCATCCCACCGACGCACAGATCCCCGTATGGTAAAACACCGTGCCCTGCTGCGTGAAGAAGTCCGTAACCCCTCTGCTGCACATCTTCGTCCGACACGAAGCGTCGACACTTCAACGCCGTTTTGAGGGGCCCGAAGGCGTGATAATCGCATGGGGAGAGATCAGGACTATAGGGGGGGTGCTCGAGTGTCTCCCACCTAAGTTGTTGTTGTCCGTAATGGATGAGGCTAGCCTCCAAGATCGACCGGCGTCTTGTGTCGAAACGTGACCCGCACATACAACGGTGGTTTTCGACAGACATGCTACCCCATACATAGTCTTCGTTCTCCGATGGATGTCCACCACTGTTTTCCTTCGGCAACCAAGAACAGAATAACAGTACGTTGGTCCTGTTTGGACGCATTTGGTAATAACGTTGCCATAGTTCACGTGGCCGCATTTAACGCACGTACTTCGGCACGACACGACTGTCACACTAATCCCTTTGCCTATCCATCTATCTATCTATCTACAAAAGTTTTCATTCCCCTCCCGAAGGGTAACGCCCTCTCTCTGGTCAGGAGTTTTTGGGCGAGTTGGAGAAGGAGTGAGGGATGTATCAGGTGGGTAAGTGGAGAATTGAGGTGTTGGAGAGGGTGGAGAGGGATGACGCTTGGACAGGTGACCCTTTACCTACATGTCCGTGCTTATATACCCGCATCGGAGTCGCGCTACGTTGCACGCCCTGAAACGGAAATTTTTTGATCGCGCATTATAAAACAGTAGGCCTATAGACATTCACAGTGACATTAGTGACTTTTTACTGTATTCGCCTTATGTCCCAACACAGTTTTAGTTATTCACTATTGCTGAAACCTAGGCCATACTTCGCTCGACTAGAGCTCACTCTACCGGGCGAGTTGGCCGTGCGGTTAGAGTCGCGCAGCTGTGAGCTTGCATCCGGAAGATAATGGGTTCGAATCCCACTGTCGGCAGCCCTGAAGATGGTTTTCCGTTGATTCCCATTTTCACATCAGACAAATGCTGGGGCTGTACCTTAATTAAGGCCACGGCTGCTTCCCTCCCACTCCTAGACCTTCCCTATCCCATCGTCGCCATAAGACATATCTGTGTCGGTGCGACGCAAAAAAAAAACCTCAGTCTTCAGCATCTCTCTAAAAGAGACATTATAACCGTTGAGTAAGTTATGACGTACTTCATTACCACGAGGTTGTTTCCTTTATTCAAACGTTTGAGCTCTCTAAGGACTGAAAGAAGCGTGATGAATCAGGAGGTATCATTGATCTAGCGCTGTCTAATAATGAAGGTTTACGCTGTTAAATAGGAATAAATTATGTTTCGACGTGCTATTTAATGAAGGGTGATTCTTTGACATTAAAGATGGCTGCTTGAGGAGATACGGTGCATTATGGATGAAGGTTCGAGGTGCTGAACACCCGTATTTCGCCTTTGTTTTTGCTGGCGAGATGTAGTGTTTACAGTGCACTATGTCTTCTGGTATGGGCTATATCAAATTTGTTACTTTCATTGACCTGTCACAGTCTCATCCTTGGCTTTGACAATATGAAAGTGACTGAGGTATGAGTGATGCTAGTAATACCATTCCTTATGCAGCCAGTCCCTGTTATGAATGGTGTGAAAATATCGCTCATAGGGTCAGTTGGTGCATACATTTCAGTGGGCTTGGCAGACTGATATGTAAGAGCAACTGCTGGCTCGGTGAGGAAAGCAACGGGAAACTACCTCACTCCTCGTTTCCCTAGTACGCCTCTTCAGTGACGCCTAGGCTATTTATGACAGCTGTTGGCGAAGCTGCAGAGGATCAAACCAGCCTTCGGGCTGATTACCCAACATACATACACTCTCAATCAAATGGTCTAATTAAGGACATGTTTAAGTGATTTTTAACATTCTGGAAAATATATAATGCTGTTAATTGCTTATGATTATTATTATTATTATTATTATTATTATTATTATTATTATTATTATTATTTTTAATATTATTATTATTATTGCCGGCCCTGTGGTGTAGGGGTAGCGTGCCAGCCTCTTACCCGGAGGCCCCGGGTTCGATTCCCGGCCAGGTCAGGGATTTTTAACTGGACCTGAGGGCTGGTTTGAGGTCCACTCAGCCTACGTGATTATAATTGAGGAGCTATCTGGCGGTGAGATAGCGGCTCCGGTCTCGAAAGCCAAGAATAACGGCCGAGAGGATTCGTCGTGCTGACCACACGACACCTCGCAATCTGCAGGCCTTCGGGCTGAGCAGCGGTCGCTTTGTAGGCTAAGGCCCTTCAAGGGCTGTAGTGCCTTGGGGTATTATTATTATTATTATTATTATTATTATTATTATTATTATTATTATTATTATTATTATTATTATTATTGTTACGAAGTTTTGTGGATTTGCAGAGGTGAAAGAAGGTGCTGGGTGGAATAGGTCTCAACTTACGAAATTAAAGTTAATTTAAAACTTTAACCAAGGTTATATTTTCTTTTCAAAATCAACAGATAACAACAATAGAATAACAGGTACCAAGTAGCAGGAAAACAATTTAAGAAATTACAATAGTTACAAGACTTGGGCTTCGAGCCCCAAGATTAATTTCTGAACTCTCAGCTCACCACCACAATAGGTAAAGGACAGAAACCCCGTAAGTACAAGGAGCACTTGCTCCTAATTACAACGTTAAGAAAAAGAGCAGACCCGCTTAAATTTGACAAGCCTATCAAAGGCTACAACAAACTTCATTTCTATCTGCCCTTAAGGAACACCAAGAAACAGGGGTATTTGATACCCAACCTACAGGGCCTTTACATGAGGAAAACAAAACATCAGGTTAAGTTACTGGCCCATAATACAACATAAAACGGAGGCGAAGCTTGCACTCCAAATACACTCTTGAAACCTACTTGGCACTAGACCGCTTGCGCAAGGGCTAATCCCATACTAAGGAGGTGACACGATAAGAAAACTTTATTACATTACGAAGAGAAGAAAAACGGTTATGAAAACGTAGTCACCTCAAAACAATATGAGTGGGAGCTCGAGAGGGTAGGCACTCTCTATCGCAATTTGTAGTTGAAGAGACGGAATTGTTACCAGATGTCTATTACATTTTAAAGGTAGGTTACATGAGAAAAGTTTCGAACCTGCCCCGAGGGTTAAGCTGCTGAGCTAGCAAGAAATAAGGTTATTAAACGGCCATTACCTTGTGGATGGACTGCTGCCCGAAGAAAGAGGCGCTTCCCGCCCCCTGCTACATAATCACACACCAAGCAAGATGTCAATGAAGTGGCACCGAGACAAGAAAATCAGCAGTTTAAATACCCTCGTGGAACATTCGAGACCTTTCAAGAATGAGTACCCACACCCCCTCAACTTTATTGGATAGCTTAAGGCAACATCTCCATATCGGAGAAGACATACGTTATTGGTCAAAAATTAATTAGAGAAATTCGGGATTGGCTAAATTCAAAACAAGCGGAAAGAGAAGGGTTATACTGCCAACCCAAAAAATGTCTGAAAGAAATTTAACAAAGAACAAACTTATGAATACCAAATTTCTTCAAAAAAACAGTTCCTTCACTTCGCGCTAGGGTGCACAATTATAGTTCTTAAGTAGTGCCATCTAGAAGAGAATGTCCACACTTCTTGCTACAGAGTAAACAAATACAAATCGAAATAGACATCGTTCAGAACACTTCAAAATTAGCAGTAGAGACATCTTCCGAGAAACCTTTGATTTAATACAGTTTTTAAAGTTCAGAGTTTCTCCTGTAGAGAGGTTTCAACTGGCGCAATATTTGAATTCGCGGCGTGGAGGTGTACCGCCCGGTACAATTATTATTATTATTGTTACCGTATTTTTGTGGTAGGTAGAGGTGAAAGAAGGTGCGGGTGTGAACGGGTCTCAAACTACGAAATTAAAGTTAATGTAAAATTAAACAAGGTTATATTTTCTTAGCAAAAAACAAGAAATAACAATAATGGCAGGTACAGAGTAGCAAAACCACTAAACGAGAATGTACATTTACAGGATTTGGGCTCCGAGAGCCAGACACACAATTCTGAGCAATTAGCCCAACTTTACGATATACAGAATTCAACAAAGGGGCAGAAGCCCCTAATCAAGCCCAGGAGCACTTGCTCCAAATTACACAGTAAAGCCTCCTCGAGGCATACAACACTCAGTTTTCAAAAAAAAAGAGCCACTCGCTCTCAACTTTAAGCCTATCAAAGGCCACACCAAACTCCACCTTCAAGTTGTCCTCTAAGGACATATACACAGGGGTAACATACCCAACCTACTGAGGTCTATTAAGTGAGAAAAAGGTTAATTACTTGACCTCTAAAATAACAATTGAGAGGAGGCGATCTGCACTCCTAATACACTTGTTTAAAACCCTAATCTGGCACTAGGCCGCTAATGCAAGGGCTAATCCCATACTAAAGAGGTGACTTAAGAAAGAAACAATTTACATTACTGTTACGGAAGAATCGGTTGAGAAAAATAAGTTCACCTCAGAACAATATGAGTGGGAGATCGAGAGGGTTAAGCACTCTCTATCCCAATATGTAGTTTTGAAAGAGAAAGGAGGCTAAGAGTCTTTACATTTTAGGGAAAGTTACATGGTAGAGACGCTTCGGACCCGCCCCGAGAGTTAAATTGCTGAGCTAGCAAGAAAAGAAGTTATTAAAAGGCCATTACCTTGGTGTTGAACTGCTCCCCGAAGAAAGAGGCGCTTCCCGCCCCCTGCTATGTACTTTACACACTGAAAGATGGTACTGAAGTGGCCTCGAGACCCGAAAATCAGCAGTTTATATACTCTCGCGGAATGTTCGAGGCGTTTTTGGAATGAGAACACCCTCCCACAAGGATTTTATTGGTTCACCAAGAAACCCCCTACACAATACGAGGAAGAAACATATTATTGGTTGAAAATTAATTCGAGAAATTCGGGATTGGCTAAATTCAAAACAAGGGGAAAGAAAGGGTTAATATTGCCAACTTAAACAATGACTGAAAGAAATTTAGCAAAGAACAAACTTTTGAAATTAAATTTTCTCAACAAAAGCAGTTCTTTCACTCCGCACTAGGGTGCACCGTTGTAGTTCTTCAGTAGTGTCCTCTAGAAGAGAATGTTCACACTTCTTACTACAAGCAAAACAAAAATACATCGAAAACAACACAGTTCAAAAACTTCAAAATTTCCAAGTAGTGGCATCTTCAGGGTAACTTGAAAATTAACACATAAGACAAAGTTCAGACTTCTCCCAGTAGGGGAGTTTCAACTGGCGCAAGGTTTAAATAAGCGGCGTGGAGGTGTACCGCCCGGTACAGACCCCCCCCCCCAAAAGTTCCTCCAAGGGGGTAACACGGAAGAACATACACTTTTGTTTGAAAACAAGGTCCAAGTTATGATGTTGCTATGGAGATTAATTGCAGAAGCATTTATCAAAATAGTGAAAATTTGATTTGATCCAGTTTCAAAAAATTCTCGTAGTAACTGCTGAAGTAATGTCTTTATGTTTGTAGAAGTTGAATTCAGAAGAAAACTTTTAATACTTGAAAGTGAAGAAAAATTTTCAAAGTCCACCAAATATTGCTGTTGAATTCCCAAGTGTAGTAATTGCTGATAGTTAATGTCCATGTAGTTGATTAAATATTTCGATGTTGATTAAGTTGGATGGCCAGACCGGCCGTTGCAGCTTGCGTCCAAAGGCGGCCGCTCGGACCCCTCAAGTACCCTGAGACACCGCTCGCCCGCACTATGAGGGGAGCAGTGGTGTTGAAGCACGCCGCGCCCGCGGTGAACATGCAGGTCGCGGGCCAATTACAGGTTGTGCGCCGCACATCAGCCTTGGCCGGGAGGAGGGCTCCGGCTCGCCGTGCACATGTCGTCCTCGCTGGAGAAGAGGGGGCCCTTCCTCTATCCCAGTCGCGGCACGGCGCCGCGCGGCTGCGGGGGCACTGAAACATTAAAGCTCGGCGGCAGAATTTTGTTGGACCATCATCATTTTTTTGAGGGCACAGGCTTTGTGGAGAGGTTGAGGGGCCAGCGGCGTGCAGATATCCATGGCATTAAATAAGCCACTGTGTAGAGTGGAGCAGGAGACGGGAGCGTGGTAATGGCCGTGGCAAGGACAGAATGGCAGTTTAACGGTTCGGGGAAGGTTTTACAAAATGCTTACATATAAAACAAAATATTATAGAAGGGGCAGAATGCCTTAAAAGTGAAAACTCAAAAAAATATAACCTTCATATTCCTTTCAAAATAATATGAAGCAAGTTAACACAGAAATTACACCGGTTTCACCTGTGACAGGTGAACCCTAAATATCCCCTCGGTGGCTGGATTACTTAATAACAACGTAACCGGCGTAAGGAAATCGAGAATGATACACGGCCCATGAAATCTGTGGGCAAGCTTGCCCGCGGGAACAAAGTTCTTGACCATCACCTGGTCACCTACCTTCAAATTGGTGGGTCTCCGTCCACGGTCATATCTTTCCCTAACCTTTTCATGAGACACTTTAAGATTGGCTTTAGCCTTCTTCCAAAGATCTTTAATATTGTCCGGGTCTATTGTCTCGGGTAGAATGTCACTCAGAGACCAGAGGTTAGAGAGCGGCGTGTTGGGAACAAACTTGAACATCAAGGACGCTGGAGTAAATTTATGTGATTCATGAACCGCCGAATTCAAAGCAAAAGCTAACCAATGCAGGGACGTGTCCCATCTAGAATGATCTTCATGATGATAGGCAATAAGCGCGGACCTGAGATTACGATTAACCCGTTCAGCCAGAGATGGTTGAGGGTAATACGCAGAAGTCGTCACATGAGATATGGATAGGTCAAAGCAGAATTTACGAAATAAATTAGATGTGAAAGCCTTAGCATTATCAGATACAATATATTGACACGGACCAAAAGAAGCAAAGATAGAATTTAGACAAGTAATGGTGGACTGAGCGGTAGCCAGCTTAGTCGGAAATAACCAGGAAAATCTTGTAAAACCATCTACGCATACAAAGATGAACTTGTTGGCATTTCCCTTCGACTGGGGGAAGGGTCCTACATAATCAATATACAGGCGTTCCATGGGGCGCGACGCTTGATGAGAAGACAAAAGGCCTACCTTGGTGGACATGGTTGGTTTACTAAGCAAACAGGATTTACAAGCCTTTACTAGTTCACGGATTTCACCGTCCATACCCTTCCAGATGAACATTTCACGAATCTTCTCACGAGTTTTAAAGATGCCTAGATGCCCTCCTAATGGGGTCTTATGATAATACTTGAAGATCATAGGTACAAGAACAGCTGGAACGACAACTTTCATCATCTTATCATGCCTCGATGGGCAACATAAAACACCATTCCTCAAAACATAAGGGACGACATATTCCCCAGAAGAAAGGGTTTCCATTATCGGAGCCAGCGTCGGATCTTCACGTTGGTATTTCTCGATATCCCTAAAGAGCATGGGAGCATCTGTTAAGATGGCATTAACATCAGATAGCATGGACTCGGGAGGAGATGAACTATCGACCGGTTCATGGTTCTCAACGTCGTTGGAAAACATACGGCTGAGTCCATCAGCGACAACATTTTCGGTACCTCTGATATGCCTGACATCGAATTGGAAGGCAGAGATTCGGATGGCCCAACGGGCTATACGACCAGTACGACGCGGCCTACCTAAGACCCAGCTTAAGGCTTGATTATCTGTCTCCAGGTCGAATTTGACATGTTCCAGATAGAGACGGAACTTTTCTAAGGCAAATAAGACTGCCAAACCTTCGAGCTCATATATGGAGTACTTTGCTTCTTGAGCCGATAGAGTCCTAGATGCATAGGCGATGGGTCGCCTCCCTAGTTCAGTCTCTTGAAGAAGGACTGCAGCTACTGCTGACGACGACGCGTCAGTTTGGACGATGAATTTCTTTGAGAAATCAGGCATAGCAAGGACAGGGGCATTACAGAGAGCTAATTTAAGATCTTCAAAAGCGGCTTGTTGAGAAGGTCCCCACTCGAATTTGATGCCTTTCCTACGAAGAAGGTTTAAGGGCGCCGCTCTGTTAGCGAAGTTAGGAATAAACTTCCTGAAGAAATTCACCATACCAATGAACCTGGCGATACCTTTAATGTCCTTGGGAGGTTTAAAATCACGGATGGCCTGTGTTCTAGAATGATCGACAGCAACACCATCAGGTGACACAATATGCCCTAGGATTGACATAGAGGGCTTCGCAAATGCAACCTTGGACAACTTGACAGTTAACCCAGCCTTACGAAGGCGATTGAGAACTTCTCGCAGATGATCTAGATGTTCTTCAAAGGTCTCCGAAAATACGACGACATCATCCAAGTAGTGATACAAGTACTCAAATTTGATGTCGGAGAAGACCCTATCTAGCAGCCTAGTGAGTACAGCTGCTCCCGTGGGGAGCCCGAAAGGCACGCGGTTGTATTCATACAAATTCCAATCCGTGGCAAATGCTGTAAGATGTTTAGACTCTTCGGCCAGGGGAATTTGATTGTAGGCCTGATTCAAATCCAAGATGGTGAAGAACTTGGCCTTACGGAACCATGAAAAACAAGAATGAAGGTCGGGAAGGGGCACAGATTGTAACACCACCTTCCGATTGAGAGCCCTATAATCAATGACAGGCCTGAAGCCCCCTTGGGGTTTCGGGACTAGAAAAATAGGCGAAGAATTCGCCGACTTAGAGGGCCTAATAATACCATCCTTCAACATCTGATCGATGATTTCTTTCAGAGCCTTCATTTTAGGTGGAGATAGCCTATAAGGTGGAAAACGGACAGGAATCGAATCCGTGACCTCAATTTTGTATTCGATAAGGTCAGTAACACCAAGAGTATCAGAGAACACCTCTGGAAACGACTGACACAACTTACGAATACTATCAGCCTGCTCCTCAGGTAGATGTCTAAGGTCTGACAACATCTCATCCTGGGTAGGCGAAATAGATGAACATGACGCAGAATTACATTTTAATAAGGGGATTTTTCAATTGGAAGCAAATTTGAATGTGCACGACTTACTCTGAAGATCGAGCACAAGACCCGTGTGAGAAATAAAGTCGGCTCCCAATATGATGGGGCAAGACAAGTGCTTAGCCACAAACAATTTGATTTCCCATGTAAATTTAAAAATACGAATTTTGACATTTACAGAACCGAGAATTTCTAATGGAGATGAATTAGCCGAAACATATTGAACAGGAGATGAACCATAGTCAGGTAGTTTACAAACCGATTTCAATTTTGAATACCATTGATCCGAAATAATTGAACAAACACTGCCTGAATCTAATAGAGCTGTTATAGGCTCATTATTTAACTCAATTTTAAGAAAAGGAACAGGTGCGGGGGTATCCGCCACAATCCTAAGACACTCTTTGGGGCATTCAAAAGATGGATTTGCAGATTGAACGTTCCCTGAATTTTCGACCTGTTTACCAGGGGCTGAGCCTCGGGAAGAGGGATTAGTCGACTCAGCCGAAGCCGCTAGTCACTTATTATTAGTGACATTGGTGGAAGTTGCACCAGAAGTTGAGCAGGAGGGGGTGCTATTTGAATTTGGGCAATTTTTGGCGATATGTGAGAAAGCCCCACATTTAAAGCAGCCTTGTGATGAGCCAGCTCCATTATTTGCCCTACTAGATTTGATCAATGGACGCTTGTTCCGAAGATGGTCAGGCGACCCGCAAGCGTAACATTTACGAGGTGTGACTGATCGGCGAGGTGGAGGCCGAGTATTACTAAAAGAAGGAGGGGGTTCTTTCGCGACACGCAAAGAATCGGCGTATCTAACTCCTTCCGCTGAGACGGCCAATGCTTCAAGTTCAGAGAAGGTTTGCGGGCACGCCGCGAAACACAAATATGACCTATAGGATGGTGAAATTCCTTCTACAATAGCCTGTACAATCTGATCTTCAGGAAAATGAAGAGCAAAAATCCTAGTATAAAACTTAATGTCTTGTATGAAATCAGCCAGATTTTCATCCAATCTCTGTACTCGATAATAGTACTTTTGAATCAGAGATGACCTCGCGCGAGCAGGAATAAAATTTGCAAGCAAGTGTGCGTGAAAATCTTCAATAGATGACTGTTCAGCTATGGCTCTTACTATTTTGTCTGAGAGAATACCTATTGCATAGGGATAGATGATTTGCAAAATCTGACATGGAGAAAGAGAAAAAACAAGGGCATGATCCTGAAATTCAACTAAAAACCTTAAGAAAGAAATAACTTCATTGGTAGTGTTAACCGAAAACTTCGAGATACCTCTGAGCAACATTGCCAATGGATGAGGCAAGCTGCTGAACCCAGGTGACATAGTAGGTAAAGGTTTCAGTGGCAAAGAAGTTAATTCAGAACGTACATTATTCAACGATGCACGCCGTTCAGACTCGTTGTCCAATGGGGCAGAGATCGTTTGAGCTCCAACGGTTATCCTATTAACTTCTCCCTTAGGAGGCTCTTCCTCGCTACCTACATTCACCGTAGCGGGTAGATCAGTTTTGGGAGGAACTTCCCCAGTTAACAATTGAGTGACCTTACTAGATAATTCAGAAATATTTTCAAGCACCGTACTAGCTTCCTTCCTCTGAACGTCATTCAACTTTAGAGACAACAGATCGTTAACTCTATTTGAAAAATGAAATAGCCTGGCTTGCACACGCTTAATTTGATTAGGAGAAGGATCATTTTCGTCAAAAAAACTAACTACAGATGCTAGCTCAGTAGTATTGTCGGTGATCGTGGAAAGAGAGTCGTCAATTTCTTTGTCTCCCAAAGTGGGGATGGAAATGGGCAAATCAAGGGACTCTCTAAGCTTGTTTGTGTCTACTGCAACCGTGCCTCCAGATTGCACATTTCTAATAGTTAATTCATAGATCAACTCCTCCTTGCGCAAATAGTTAAGATGGAGAACATCGCGAGGGCCGGGCATGATGACAGAACAATTTTGAAACAGAAAAACTCAAAAAATTCCAGCAACAGAGAAAATTGTTGGAGTTCGAATCAAAACAATGTTTAGCCGTCAAAAGGGGCTAAATTGAGACCCATTCCACCACGCTCTGCTACCACTTGTTACCGTATGTTTGTGGTAGGTAGAGGTGAAAGAAGGTGCGGGTGTGAACGGGTCTCAAACTACGAAATTAAAGTTAATGTAAAATTTAACAAGGTTATATTTTCTTAGCAAAAAACAAGAAATAACAATAATGGCAGGTACAGAGTAGCAAAACCACTAATCGAGAATGTACAATTACAGGATTTGGGCTCCGAGAACCAGACACACAATTCTGAGCAATTAGCCCAACTTTACGATATACAGAATTCAACAAAGGGGCAGAAGCCCCCAATCAAGCCCAGGAGCACTTGCTCCAAATTACACAGTAAAGCCTCCTCGAGGCATACAACACTCAGTTTTCAAAAAGAAAAGAGCCACTCGCTCTCAACTTTAAGCCTATCAAAGGCCACACCAAACTCCACCTTCAAGTTGTCCTCTAAGGACATATACACAGGGGTAACATACCCAACCTACTGAGGTCTATTAAGTGAGAAAAGGTTAATTACTTGACCTCTAAAATAACAATTGAGAGGAGGCGATCTGCACTCCTAATACACTTGTTTAAAACCCTAATCTGGCACTAGGCCGCTAATGCAAGGGCTAATCCCATACTAAAGAGGTGACTTAAGAAAGAAACAATTTACATTACTGTTACGGAAGAATCGGTTGAGAAAAATAAGTTCACCTCAGAACAATATGAGTGGGAGATCGAGAGGGTTAAGCACTCTCTATCCCAATATGTAGTTTTGAAAGAGAAAGGAGGCTAAGAGTCTTTACATTTTAGGGAAAGTTACATGGTAGAGACGCTTCGGACCCGCCCCGAGAGTTAAATTGCTGAGCTAGCAAGAAAAGAAGTTATTAAAAGGCCATTACCTTGGTGTTGAACTGCTCCCCGAAGAAAGAGGCGCTTCCCGCCCCCTGCTATGTACTTTACACACTGAAAGATGGTACTGAAGTGGCCTCGAGACCCGAAAATCAGCAGTTTATATACTCTCGCGGAATGTTCGAGGCGTTTTTGGAATGAGAACACCCTCCCACAAGGATTTTATTGGTTCACCAAGAAACCCCCTACACAATACGAGGAAGAAACATATTATTGGTTGAAAATTAATTCGAGAAATTCGGGATTGGCTAAATTCAAAACAAGGGGAAAGAAAGGGTTAATATTGCCAACTTAAACAATGACTGAAAGAAATTTAGCAAAGAACAAACTTTTGAAATTAAATTTTCTCAACGAAAACAGTTCTTTCACTCCGCACTAGGGTGCACCGTTGTAGTTCTTCAGTAGTGTCCTCTAGAAGAGAATGTTCACACTTCTTACTACAAGCAAAACAAAAATACATCGAAAACAACACAGTTCAGAAACTTCAAAATTTCCAAGTAGTGGCATCTTCAGGGTAACTTGAAAATTAACACATAAGACAAAGTTCAGACTTCTCCCAGTAGGGGAGTTTCAACTGGCGCAAGGTTTAAATAAGCGGCGTGGAGGTGTACCGCCCGGTACAATTATTATTATTATTATTATTATTATTATTATTATTATTATTATTATTATTATTATTATTATTATTATTATTGTTATTATTATTATTATTATTATTATTATTATTATTATTATTATTATTATTATTATGTAAAATATAACAATAAACTACTCTACTTGTATAACATCGTCCAATTTGTTTATTCATCAACCGACTATGTGCTATTCACCAAATTTAGAGAAAAATCGACAGAAATTTTGGAAACATTACTTGCCCTAGCAACGAATATTTGCTTCAGACGGACTTTATAATTATACTTTCTGTAATATTTCATGTTTATATCCATAATATATGCATAAAAGTGAACTGTGTAAATTATTATGAACGAAAAATAAAAACTACACTTAGTCGAAATATATATTATGCTGCAGGTGTTATGCGTCAATTAGTTATGCTCCAAACAGGAGGCATTTACACTGTTGATGCTTATTACCTTGGCATATTTCGATATTTTACATGGATTCTGTACAAGGATACGCATCTTACATGTGATACAAGTTTTTACAAAAATGAATTTAATGGCACATGAAATTATTCGTATCCTTAACATAATAATACAAAGGATTTACAAAGTTAATCTTAAAACGAGTTAAAAATTTCTGCTCTTTCATTTCGAAGTAGGCTATCAATCCACCATTGCTGTCGAGGGATGTTTACAATGTAATTGTTTATTACTACTGGACTCCGTTTCCTTGGTTCTGAGCCAACTTGTAAACTTACCTTCAATATCCCTTTTTTCTGTTGTGAGACTGTGACAGGCCAATGAAAGTAATAAATTTGCTCTAGCCCATACCAGAAGACATAGTACACTGTATCAATCAATCAATCAATCAATCAATCAATCAATCAATCAATCAATCAATCAATCAATCAATCAATCAATCAATCAATCAATCAATCAATCAATCAATCAATCAATCAATCAATCAATCAATCAATCAATCAATCAATCAATCAATCAATCAATCAATCAATCAATCAATCAATCAATCAATCAATCAATCAATCAATCAATCAATCAATCAATCAATCAATCAATCAATCAATCAATCAATCAATCAATCAATCAATCAATCAATCCTGATCTGCATTTAGGGCAGTCACCCAGGTGGCAGATTCCCTCTCTGTTGTTTTCCTAGCCTTTTCTTAAATTATTTCATAGAAATTGGAAATTTATGGAACATCTCCCTTGGTAAGTTATTCTAATCCCTAACCCCCCTTCCTATAAATGAATATTTGCCCCAATTTGCCCTCTTGTATTCCAGCTTTATCTTCATATTGTGATCTTTCCTACTTTTAAAGACTCGACTCAAACTTATTCGTCTACTGATGTCATTCCACGCCATCTCTCATCTGACAGCTCAGAATATACCACTTAATCGAGCAGCTCGTCTCCTTTCTCCCAAATCTTCCCAGCCCAAACTTTGCAACATTTTCGTAATGCTACTCTTTTGTCGGAAATCACCCAGAACAAATCGAGCTGCTTTTCTTTGGATTTTTCCAGTTCTTGAATCAAGTAATCCTGGTGAGGGTCCCATACACTTGAACCATACTCTAGTTAGGGTCTTACCAGAGACTTATATGCCCTCTCTTTTACATCCTTACTACAAGCCCTAAATACCCTAATAATCTTGTGCAGAAATCTGTACCCTTTATTTAAAATTCGATTTATGTGATTACCCCAACGAAGATCTTTCCTTATATTAACACCTAGGTACTTCCAATGATCCCCAAAAGGAACTTTCGCCCCATCAACTTTTCTTTTCCTATTTGTGAAACTCACAACCTGACTTTGAACCCCATTTATCATCATACCATTCCGTACTGTAATATTAATAATAATAATAATAATAATAATAATAATAATAATAATAATAATAATAATAATAATAATAATAATAATAATAATAATAATAATTTCGTGTGGCTATTTCTAGCCGAGTGCAGCCTTTGTAAGGCAGATCCTCGGATGAGGGTGGGCGGCATCTGCCATGTGTAGGTAACTGCGTGTTATTGTGGTGGAGGATAGTGTTATGTGTGGTGTGTGAGTTGCGGGAATGTTGGTGACAGCACAAACACCCAGCCCCCGGGTCATTGGAATTAACCCATGAAGGTTAAATCCCCGACCAGGCCGAGATTCGAACCCGGGACCCTCTGAACCGAAGGCCAGTACGCCGACTATTCAGCCAAAAATTCGGACATTTCGTACTGTAACGTACACACATCATAAATGGCTCTAGACTAACTTATGGACCCCTACCAAAACAAGGTCATCTCCAGTATCCACACAGGCCATGAAGACCTTGGAGGAGTGGAAGATAAAGGCTTCCACCGTTCGTAACCTCAGCACTTAGTTCTTTGCTCGGCCGCCTTTGCTCCCGGGAATTAATCTGGTACTAATTTTTTGTGCAGACTGAGTGAACCTTAGGGCCATGGGCACCCCGAGAGGTGGAAAACTAATTTAATGAAATTGTTCGTCTTCCTGGTGGGGATCGAACCCCCATCGTTCCGGGTGAATCGAGCACGCCCTTACTGCCTCGACTAGGCAGCACTTAACTTACAGACTACTAGCCAATTAATCTTCGATGAATTTGGTGCAACGTGAAACAGGCAGGAAAATTATTTACTCATTGCTAATTTTCCTATTAAGTCATCTTTTGTTCTTTAGAGCATGCTCGGATAATTTACGTGGGAAATACAGACGGGAAACATAAGTACGTAGTTGCGGCATTCGTTTTGAGCTAACAGCATTATCTTCTACTGCAGTGTCCGGCTCCATGGCTAAATGGTTAGCGTGCTGGCCTTTGGTCACAGGGGTCCCGGGTTCGATTCCCGGCAGGGTCGGGAATTTTAACCTTAATTGGTTAATTTCGCTGGCACGGGGGCTGGGTGTATGTGTCGTCTTCATCATCATTTCATCCTCATTACGACGCGCAGGTCACCTACGGGTGTCGAATCAAAAGACCTGCACCTGGCGAGCCGAACATGTCCTCGGACACTCCCGGCACTAAAAGCCATACGCCATTTCATTTCTACTGCAGTGTATGTATTTGGTCGAAATAAGGCTCCAGTGTACTCAGTACAAATTTGTAGACAAGAAGGAACACTACTGAAAACGCTGACAGGAGCTCTGTTGGTCTCCGATCTTACAGCTGGATGACAGCTCGCAGAATAATCGATTTAAGTCGTTTGTCTCTATTTCTTAATGTGTGCAGTAGCTTAGCATCTATCTCTTGGCATAGGCCAGAGTAACATGTATCTTTCACTGAGGTACTGATCTCATTATTTTATGGAAGGTGCTGAGGAATTAGTGGTATTAAGTGAAAACATTCAGAGCACAGCTAGTGCAACAGAGTGCTACAAAAGGTGTTTCTACTTATAGGAACAGTAGTGCTACATTATCACTTTCTTCCCAATGAGGAAACCACATGGCGGACCTATCGAGGACCCAACAAGCCTCTGGACTGAAGACTAGACAATCTATCTGGATTGAGACCAAATTTTTTATTATTTAGCCTATGGCAACACATTGGAATATACAACAATATATAAATGATATACTAAAATACCTAGGGCGTTATTACTATTAGACATGAAACAATGACAATGTATGCACTCATACGGTGAGAGTTAATTTGTCTATCCAGTTAACAGCATCTGGAGTCAGCGTTAGAAAGTCCTTCAGGTCTGCACAATGTGTTGGATGGTCTGGGATCGCTCCACAGACACAAGATAGATCAGATATGTTGTTCCGTTTGTAGAGGAAGTCATTACATACTCCATGGTTTGTACGAATCCTGTTGGCAGTTTTCCACGTACGTCGAGGCAGATCAAAACGAGCTGGTTTAATTTGGATATTTAAAACAGTTATAATGTCTGGTGGTGCATGTTGGACCCATTTTTCTTCCCAATGATCATTTATATTGAAGCCCGGATTGAACAGTTCAACAGCAAATTTTATTGCTGGATGTCTGGATTATAACCTGCCAGACATTGCACTTGGAATGTAGTCATGAACTGGAAGGTCCGGGTGATCCAATATTTTCTTATATTCACGTAACAAAGCATTCTGTCTTCTCAGTGCAGGTGGATGAATGTGACTTAAAGTTGGAAGCCAAAATGTTGGTGTAGTTTCTAGACAACCTGTGATTGTACACATTTTATTGAGCTGGATGTTGCAGCTGTTGATCCCCATGTAGTACCACACAGCTTTTGACGGATGCTTTTCCAGGAACGAACTTTGGCTGTTTTATTATTCAGGTTTGTCGATAAGTTAGGGAGCTGTCAAGTGTGACACTCAGATACTTTGGAGTAGAATTATATTTAACTAGATTTTCATTAAAATAGATTTTCAGTTGTCAGTTTGCCTGCATGTTATGAGGATGGAAACATTGAAGATTCTGTTTTACTTGGGCTTGGTGTGAGTCGCCACTTGTGGTAATACTGCCATAGGACTGAAAGATCGTCTGTCAATATCCTTTCAGTTTCCTCTATGCATTTTCTACTGATGCCAATGGCTAGTTCATCTGCATAAGCATATTTCCTGGTTACAGTATGAGGAATATCTGAAATGTATAGATTGAAAAGGATTGGTGCGAGTACATAGCCCTGTGGAAGACCGTTTTTCAAAGTTCTTTGCTTACTGATTTCCTTGCCCAGGATAACTTGGAAATATCTATCACATAGCTTGTTATTTATTAATTGGGCTAGATTTTTGCAGGGTATCACTCATAAATTTTTTTAAAAAGAAGCCCTCTCTCCATACTGTGTCATAGGCTGCTGTCAAGTCAATAAATACTACAGACGTCTTCATACCATCTTGAAAGCCTGCCTCGATATAAGTTGCAAGACTAAGGACTTGATCTGTACAGCTCCTCCCTGCTCGGAAACCAGCTTGTTCATGTGGGATATGATAAACGTCCTGTCCTAATAATGTCACAATACTTCAGTTCCCAGGAGCGCACCGGCATCGACACCCCACACACCACCTATCTCTTTGGAGATAGGTGACACATACAGATAACTAGGGCGCCCAATTTCTATCTAAAGGTTGTGCAGACAATAATATATTTTACGGCTAAAAAGAATGTAGTTTTATCATTCTTCAAGTTTATCTTACAAAGTCCCATCAAATCTCTGGAACGCGGCGCGGGATTCATTTGTTGAAGTTTACATACCAGAACCTCCGTGTGATGAGACTGCCTTCTTTTTCTTCCAGCTGTAATGAAGTTTTATTTCAAAAGAGACGTCGCACGGACGAGAAGTGAGCTAGTTCTGAACTCCGGCTACAGCGACTAGTTTAAAATACCAGGGCCGCGCTTTAGTCCAGCATCTATAGTGATGGTAATTAAGCCTTAATTGCATGGTTATTTTAATATCACTGTTGGTCTCTGTGAAATATTTATAAAAATGTAATAAGAATATTATCTAAGGATTGGTTCGAGGTTCACTCGACCTACGCGACGACCTACGTGAGAACAATTTAGGAGCTATCTGGAGGTGAGAAAACCAAGAATAACGGCAGAGAAGATTCGTCATGTGGAACACGCGTCACCTCGTAAAACGCAGGCTTTACGGCTGAGCAGCGGTCACTTGGTAGGCCAAGGCCCATCAAGGTTATAGAATCATAGGGTTTGTTTTTGTTCTTTGTTGTTCCATCGAACAAAACCCACTCACTTGATCAACTCGAACATAATCCAATTATTTTCTTAATAAACACATGCAAATTTACAGCAAACACCGATGCGGAGGAAAATTCAATTAAATAAATAACGAAAGTCGATGATGTTGAAACGCCACACTGAGCGGAAATGTGAATCTGGTGCACGGAGAGTAATTCTCGCCCGCAGTATCATAGTACAGTGGAACAGACAAATGAACCTAGAGGAGCTGGTACTAATTATCTGCAGGTGTTCCTTTCTCTATTCACTAATTAAGCTACTAAAACATCAAAATGTGTTTGACACGTTGTGCTAGTCTTATAATCTAAATAAACGTATCATAGTAATGATAACTAAGGCACTTCAACTCTTTGTACTTAAAAGTAAAGAACTATCTCCTTCTCTGATTTCATAACCGCGCATTTATTTATTTATTTATTTATTTATTTATTTATTTATTTATTTATTTATTTATTTATTTATTTATTTATTTATTTATTTGAATAGGGGCTGCCTGGCCGACGCGGTAAAGGCGTTCTCCGTTCGCCCGGAAGGACATGGGTTCGAATCCCCGCCAGGAAGTCGTAAATTTTAAGAAACGAGATTTCCACTTCCGGAGGTTCACTCAAGTAGTATAATTGGACAGTTCTGCGGCCACCGCCACCTCCGGCTCCCAGTGGCCACCTCCACCTCAGCCAGTGGCCTCTTCCAGTACTGCCAACTTAACCTAACTAGCGCGACAGTACTGCCAACTTAACCTAACTAGCGCGAAATTTGAATTTGTAAACAAAGCCACGTGCTTTTTGACAGCTGTCATCGACAACAACGCATCGCTAACCTCAGTACTGCCATCTTGACGGGCCTAAACCTCAGTAGTGCCAACTTAACCTAACTAGCTCGAGATAAACAAAGCCACGTGCTTTTTGACAACCACGTGCTTTTTGACAGATTTGTAAACAAAGCCACGTGCTTTTTGACAGACAACAACGCATCGCAAACCTCAGTACTGCCATCATGACGGGCCTAAACCTCAGTAGTGCCAACTTAACCTAACTAGCATGAGGTAAACAAAGCCACGTGTTTTTTGACAGCCACGTGCTTTTTGACAGATTTGTAAACAAAGCCACGTGCTTTTTGACAGACAACAACGCATCGCTAACCTCAGTACTGCCATCTTGACGGGAATAAACCTCGGTGGTACCAACTTAACCTAACTAGCGAGAGGTAAACAAAGCCACGTGCTTTTTGACAGCTACATGCTTTTTGACAGCTGCCATCCACCATCTTTGAGCACCGTGCTGCCCTCTTTCGTCACCTGTCATCGGCAGTGCTGCCATCTTGACGGGTCTAAACCTTAGTGCTACCAACTTAACCTAACTAGCGCGAGGTAAACAAAGCCACGTGTTTTTTGACAGCCGTCATCCGCCATCTTTAATCCATAGAGCACAGTGCTGCCCTCTTTAGCTACTTACCTTTGAAATGTGGTGGCGGATAATTTGAAAAATGCTTTTTGACAGCAGCCATATTGCATCGCAAACCTCAGTGCTGCCCTCTTTAGCTAGATACCTGTGGTAGCAGACAATTCCACGTGACAGCAGCCATCTTTAATCAAGAGAGCACCGTGCTGCCCTCTATGTGGTGGCGGCAAATTGAAAAATTCCACGTGCTCTTGTTTGGAAACAAACTCACGTGCTTTTTTGACAGCTACCATCCACCATCTTTAATCAACAGAGCACAGTGCTGTACTCTTTAGCTAGATACCTTTGAAATGTGGTGGCGGCAATTTGAAAAATTCTATGTGCTCTTGTTGGGGAACAAAGCTACGTGCTTTTTTTGACAGCTGTCATCCGCCATCTTTAATCAATAGAGCACTGTGCTGCTATCATGCGGGCAATTTCGTTAGCTGTCATCCGCCATCTTTAATCCAGAGAGAACAGTGCTGCCCTCTATGTGGTGGCGGCAAATTGAAAAATTCCACGTGCTCTTGTTTGAAAACATACTCACGTGCTTTTTTGACAGCTGTCATCCGCCATCTTTAATCCAGAGAGAACAGTGCTGCACTCTATGTGGTGGCGGTAAATTCCATGTGCTTTACAAACCTATGTGCTTTTCTGACAGCTGTCATCCGCCATCTTTGAGAACAGTGCTGCACTCTATGTGGTGGCGGCAAATTCCACGTGCTTTACAAACCTATGCGCTTTTCTGTCATCCACCATCTTTAATCTAGAGAGAACAGTGCTGCACTCTATGCGGTGGCGGCAAATTCTACGTGCTTTACAAACCTATGCGCTTTTCTGTCATCCACCATCTTTAATCTAGAGAGAACAGTGCTGCACTCTATGTGGTGGCGGCAAATTCTACGTGCTCTTATTTGGAAACAAATTCTACTCGCTCTTCAGCTGTCATCTACCATCTTTAATCAAGAGAGCACCGTGCTGCCCTCTTTGTGGTGGCGGATAATTTGAAAAAATTCTTTTCGACAAGCAGCCATCTTTAATCCAGAGAGAACAGTGCTGCCCTCTTTAGCTACTTACCTTTGAGGCGGTTAATTTGAAAAATTCTTTTCGACAAGCTGCCATCTTTAATCCAGAGAGAACAGTGCTGCCCTCTTTAGCTACTTACCTTTGAGGCGGTTAATTTGAAAAATTCTAGCTGCCATCTTTAATGAAAAGGGCATCGTGGTGCTATCTTGCGGGTAATATTTTACGTCACAGCTGTCATCCACCATCTTGCATTGCTAACCTTAGTGCTGCCCTCTTTAGCTACTTACCTTTGACAAGCTGTCACCCGCCATATTGCATCGCAAACCTCAGTGCTGCACTCTATGTGGTGGCGGATAACTTGAAAAAATCTTTTTGACAAGCAGCCATCTTTAATCAACAGAGCACCGTGCTGCCATCTTTAGCTACTACCATCTTACATCGCTTACCTCGCTGCTGCACTCTATGTGATGGCGGTTAATTCGAACAAGTTTAATCACGCATCGGGTAAGCTAGAGTAAGCACGTGCTGCAGTGATGACGTTATCATGCATGTTTAAACCCGTTCGTTGACTAAAAGCTTTAGTCTTCGGGAAACAGTGATAGAGTGTGGAGTGCAAACATGACGAAAACATTAATAGTTGATGTGCAAGGCTTTAAAGTAAACGGAAACAAGTTTGTGTTTAAAGAGGTGGCTGTGTTAGATTGCTGTGTGTTGTGGGCACCAAAACTTGTTAGTTTAGTATTTAGTCCACCGTTCCCTTACTGTTTGCAAACAGATGAAGATAAAAAGCAGACTCAGTGGATTGAAAACAATTTAGGTTTGAAGTGGGAAGAAAAAGGAATACCTTATCGTTTTCTACCTTTAATGATGAATGCACATTTGTCAAGAGCAGATCTTGTTCTTTTAAAGGGTTGTGAAAAGAAAGAATGGTTGCGTGATTTTCTACCATCATCATGTGAAGTTATCGACATGCATGAATTGGGGTGCCCATCATTTAAAACTCTTCCGAAAGAGCATAGTAGAGAAACAACTAAACAGTCTTTACAACATGTATGCATGCTCTTTGATTGGTTGTGTCGCAGTGCATGTCGGGAAGTGAACAACATATGTAAAGTGCAGTGTCGAAATAACCTTAGTGTAAAAGAAACATTTGTAGAGTAAAGACATCATGTCATTTCTAACAGATACTAAGTGTAACGCAGCTGAAAAGGCGATCGTAAAGTTTTATGCATGCAAAAAGAAACTAAACACTTTTACTGAAGAAGAGTTAAATGCATTACCAAAGGCATTTTTGGTCAATGTAGCTGCGAATGCTGTAAAGAAGATTTGGGATAAGGTGCCTCGTGAGTGGACTCAAGATCCTGTTTTGTCAGAGCTTCAAACGTGTAGTTTACATCATGAACACGTGAGTTTAGCTAGAAGACCTTCTGTGAGACAGTGCCGTACATGTCAACTAATTAAACTGTATCACGGACCTAAAACTAACGAGTTGTCTTCGCTTATAAACACTTATCATGGCTGTGGAGAGAGTAAACAAGGAAAAGGTGAAGAAACGTGCTGGGAGAAAGATGAGGAAGCATGTTGGGCGTGGACTCATCAATAGAGTGATTGATCTTCTTTTCTTCGTGCTTCATCTCCCCTGCGGCCCTAGAACACGTTCGCCTGATACGTAGTTACATGCTGCCTGCATAGAGTGTAGCTGTTAAAATCTGCTTCGTAAAGTTATGCTGTGTGTGTGTGTGTTGTGTTATTACCTAGTGCTTTAGCTGCTCAGAAGAATATAGCAGCACTTGTCGTTGTTGGTGCAATAAAACGAAAAACTGAGTGACAAAGACCGTAACATGAACAAAGGATAAAAATGTATGTATATAGTCTAAAATAAATATGAATTGTCAAAACATATTACAGGTGTTGTTTAATCCTACAGCATGTCCTAGTGACTTAGAAGAAAGGAAACGTAGAGGATTAAAAGAAAACACACATAAGATTTAAAGTACATCCTCTTTATTAATCCATGAATTAAAGCTGTTATTAAAACCAAGCCATTTAACATACAGTTTATTACCGCGACGTCGAATAACACGTTCAACTAAATAGTGATCAGGATATTTTGTTTTCTGCAGTTCTTCGATGTAGAATCCTCCTTCAATAGGCTGTCCTCTGAGATCGCGAAGTAAATACGTAACTGGATTAGTAAGCTTAACACTTCTGATTTGAAAAATTTCAGTGCTCCAGTTAGGTGTGTATCCTTTTGCAAAGATAGACTTGTGTTTGCTGATGCGAACGAAATCACCTTCTTTAAAGCGATAGCGACGTGGATCAGCTGTTTTGATTACAAGATGAATAGCATCTAGACGAGGTGTATTCTTTGTAACAAGACGTGGCTTTGTTCCGATAGTGCGATGAGGTGTATCGTTGTAGGTAGATAAAAGTCTAGGTAGCAGATCAATCCAACGATATGAACCTTGCGCTGTAAATTCTCGCCACATCATTGTTTTGAGTGTACGATTAAAGCGTTCTACAACACTTGCCTTGAGATTACTGAACGTAGAGTAGTGTTGAATGCCAAGTAACTTGAGGTAAGAAGAAAAATCCTTGTTGTAAAACTCTTTACCTTGATCAGTTTGAAGAAGCCTTGGGCAGCGTTTCGATTCTTCAACAATATGTTTAAATGCTTCTTTAACTTGAGCTGCTGTTTTACAACGCACGGGTTGTGCAAAAGCAAACTTTGAGTACACATCGATAACAGTAAGTAGATACTTATAGCCCTTATTACTAGAAGCATATGGAATCATTTCTACTAAGTCTGCTTGCCAGAGATCATCTTTTCCTCGTGTAATAACGCGTCTGCGACAGTAGGTGCGACGTGCTGGTTTATGTAACTCATGTGCGATGTTTACCTTTACAGGTGAGATCTTCTCTTGACGAGCCATTATAAAATAATACCGGCATAACGTAGTTCTCTTTCTATTTCTAGAATTTCTGATCCGTGACCAGTGTGACCAGCCTCTTGCGATGCTCTTAAAAGTTGTAATCGTTCAACGAGTAAGTTTGGGTCATTCCAGTATCTTACATCCACATACGGCAACAAAGGCTTGTAGATAACGTCTAGACTACGTGCAGTCGGAAACAGCTTAGAAATAAACTCACGATACTTGTAACTCTTATTCGCATTTACAGCTTCTGTTCTCTTGTAATTACGTCGTGTTGCATCGGTAGCAAAAAGTATTGCTTTATACTTTTTAAGATCATCTTGTAAAATTATATCCTTGTCAGGTATTCGTGAGAAAAGAAGTTCTAAGAGTCCTTTCGTAGGTTTATAGGTAACACCTTTTACAATGAGTTTGTTGCTATTAATCTTAACATTTGAATTTCCTATCCGGAAACAGTCATCTTCGTAGCGAATACCATAGGTAGTGTCAGTTTGTCCTGTAAAAAGTTTTTCTATATAAGGTGCAAAGAGAGATCCATAGGTATCTTGAATAAAAGTTCTAAACTGATTGCGATATTCTGGTGTAATCATAACCTCAGACAAGATGGTAGATTTTGCGTCGATGTAGTAGGTGTTTCTGCAATAACATCTGTAGTTAAAAACTCAACACGCTTAGATGGTGATGCATCATTAAGTTCTTCTTCTTCTTCTTCCTTATCTTCCTCTTCTTGATCTACATCCTGCTTCTTCTCTTCCGTATCTTCTTCATGCTTTTCTTCTTCATGCTTCTCTTTATGATATGATGTTTGCATAGAAGCAAAACTTGAAGTAGACTGCGGTAATGAAGTAGAATTAAAAATTTCTTTGAGTGGTGTACTTAGTTGTGTTTTTAAAAATAAATCCGTGTCTGCTTGAATACGTTTAAGCTCTTTAAATTTCCGTCGAATATTGTTTCGAGCTTGGATGATATGTTTTGTGATCTCCTTGCTAGATGTTAACATGATGGTGGTTTTTAATCAAGTAGTTACTGTAATTCTGTGTTAATGCATATAAAATGATCGAAACCCATGCGATATCGTCCATGCTGTACATCACTTTCTTTATCAATAACTAAAAAGCTGTAACGGTGTAATGACCAACATTTAGCACACATACGTTTAAAGTCATCGAATGTCATATCAGTGTTAACATGATCGTTATACACATGTCGCATGTTGCGCTCATCTTGCCGAAAAAGCACAATAACATTTGCGTTGTCGCGTATCAACTGCTTGGGCACACGAGAATAGGTTTGGCACAAATAGATGCAATCAACATATTTATGTCGACCCATACTAAAGAATGCACGAATAACGTTTTGCTGTTCTGTTGCGACATCATCAAAGATCATTAGAGAATTAGGAAGCACATCGTCTGGTGATGGTACTTGCTCATGTGAATTAAATTTAAAATATCTTATTCCATCTTTAACTAGATCGTGCATTACAGTTTGTAGAATAGTATATAGCGGCTGATAGAGTGACTTTGCGAAAACGTAAATATTCTCGAAGCGTATACCATTTACAGAAGTAATAAGTGTGAGTAAAAGATTTGTTTTACCGCATCCCGACGGACCTGATATAATACATCGCACAGTAAAAGGAAACAACGTTCCATGACGTTTTCTTGTAGTTGTACTAGAACTAGGTAAGAGATGTGGTACAATGTCGGTAACAGGTAGCGTGTCTTGCTGCTTTATAATCTTCATGATAACTGAATCATAAAGTACGTAATAGTAATATATATATATTAAACGAAACAAGAGGCAACGGTTAGTTTATGATTTGCTCTTGACTAGTAAAGTCGTGTCCAGCATGGTGAAACAACGATATCCAAACGACATGAAGAAGAAGAAGAAAGTAAAAACTGTTGGATGGAAAGATGTTATAAAGGCTGCGCAAAAAGCTATTCGAGGGGAATACAATCCTCGTGTAGCTATTACTAAGGCGTTACGCGCAGCAAGAGCGAGAATTTCTCCAAAGTGCAGAGCAATATTTAGTAAACGTGCGCGAATTATTCCTGTACCAAAACGAGGAGGATTTCTTCCTGCGCTGTTTGCTGGCTTAGCAGCTTTAGGGTCATTGCTAGGTGGTGCTAGTGCTGTAGCGAGAACTGTCAAAGCTGTAGAAGAAGCGAAACAACAGTTGAAAGAGAGTGAACGTCATAACAAGACGATGGAGGCAATTGCGTTACGAGGCAAAGGTATGAACATGAAGCTAGCGCCATACAAGAAAGGGCTTGGTATCTACATTTCTCCAAAAAACGTCTACTGAATGCACTGCCATATCGAGCTCTAACGCATGATGAAGTTTTTACGTTTGCTAAACAACTAGGAATTCATTATTTTCGAGGAGTGTATATGCGTGATCAACTACCAGCACGTCCACGTGAACGTGAAAGTGCCGTAATTAACTTGGACGACAGTCGTGGACCTGGAACTCATTACGTTGCTTATGTAAAACGTAAATCTAAAGTATGGTATTTTGATAGCTATGGAGATTTACCTCCTCCTTTTGAGCTCATACGTTATTTCGGAAGCAGTGCAGACATTGTTTACAATAAAAACCGTGTGCAAAACTTTAATACACGCATGTGCGGACGATTATGTCTTATGTTCTTATATCAAACCCAGACAGTAGAGAAAGTGCATTAGTGTATGCGTGATGACGAACAGTGAAAGAACGTTTGCTGTACGTGGAGAAGGACCTGAAACAACCGTCTATTTTAATCCACCAATCGAACTTGGTTATCAGCCGCATAGTCTTGGACTAGTATCGTTTGAAAGCTACAATAAAATCTATAATGTGCGTGATGGTTTAAACAAGTTCTATTACGATGAGTATGTGCTAACACTACCCTCAGGTAGTTATACAGTAGATGATATTCACGACTATATTGAAAGTACGTTAATTGATCAGTTTGGGGAAGATAGTTTTAGTAATCATAATTACAAGTTCTCAATCACTATAAGCAACATTACGCACAAATGTGTTATTGAATCATCATTTAAGATTGACTTCAAATCACAACCTGATTCGATTGGACCACTGCTTGGATTTTCATCGAGGGAGCTCCTACCGAACGTACGTTACGAGTCTGATCAACCTATAAAACTCTTCGATGATTATAATGTGAACATTACTTGTAATATTATTACAGACTTGAATAGTAATCTACAACCTTCGCACGTCCTGCACGACTTTATTGTTACAGAGGAACGTGGATATACTATTTGTGAGAAACCAGCAGTAGTTCTTTATCATCCTGTGTCTGTAAAACACATTAGCAACATTACTCTTAGACTTGTAAATAAACATAATCAGCTTATTCATTTAGATCAGCACGCGTACGTAGCTTACAAACTACATCTTAAACCAGTATGAAAACCATCTATAAAACACGGTGTACATTCCGAAGACATACTACATGTGTGCAGAGACTCATCGAGTTAACAGATACCCATAAGCAGATACTCCAAGATTTAGGATATACACTACTACAACAGAATGGAAGAAATGCTAGACATTACGAATACAGTAGAAAGTCGTGAAGGTGTAGTACGAAGTGAGCTTCATTCTTATCAACCTTTTACGTTTGGATTAAATAACAATGATGAAATTCATTTTATTATTAATCAACAAGATGTTTACACCTTACCACACGAAAGCTACCTCTATATTGAAGGACGATTAGAAAAGTCTGATGGAAGTGGACCAAGCACTTCACAACTAAACAACCATGCTCTAGCTTTTCTCTTTTCTGAAGCGCGATATGAAGTAAATAATGTTGAAATAGATCGAACGAAGAATGTTGGTATTACAAGCGCAATGAAACTCTACCCTTCTTTCTGTGATGAAGAAAGTAATCTTTTGCGGATGGCTGGATGGTGTCCAAAATCTACTAACAACTGGATGATTAATGAGGATGGAACTTTTACGGGTATGTTATCACTGAAACATATTTTTGGATTCGCAGAAGACTTTACACGTATTATAATCAACGTAAAACAAGAGCTTATTCTAATCCGTGATCGAAGTGATTACAATTCTCTTAAAGCAGTAGAAACACCTGTAGAATCGAAAATAACACTGCATCGTATACTGTGGCGGATCCCACATGTAACCTTACCTGATCGTGAAAAACTTCGATTGCTCAAGATTGTAGAAAATGATACACCATTACCTATACGTTTTAGAAGTTGGGAGCTGCATGAATATCCTGTGTTACCACCTACAAACAAGCATAGCTGGGCAGTTAAAACATCACGTTTTACTGAGAAGCCCTTGTACATTATTTTTGGATTTCAAACTAATCGTAAATTCAATCACGAAAAAGATAGCTCACTGTTTGATCACTGCAAATTAAGACACGTTAGACTATATCTCAATGGAATTACGTATCCCTACGAAAACATCGACATTAACTTTGAGAAAAATAAGTTTGGGATGCTCTATGACATGTTTTGTAAATTTCAATCATCGTATTATCAGAAAGAAGATCGTCCGCTATTTACACCTCAAGAATTTAAAAATAAAGCACCGATTGTAGTTATAGACTGCTCTTATCATGAAGAATCTATAAAAGAATCTCCAGTTGATATTCGTTTAGAATTTGAAACATCTGAAAACATTCCTGCTAACACAGCAGCCTATTGTCTTATTATTCATATGAGTGATGTTACTTACCATCCGCTAACGAATATTGTTACGAGACTATAAATAAGAATAGATCTTTATCATTTTCATTAGTGTGTGCTTCGACATCGTACGCTATGGAACAAAACTGTAAATGTGCATGCTGTTTGCATGCTCATACGCAACATCTTATTTATGTTTCACGAGTGAGTGAGGCTATTAAGATGTTCTATAAACGTAGATCATCGATGCCGAAACATCTTATTCAATACTTACCACCAGGATTTTTATATACGTACGCTGCCTCTTACGTACATAATTTTTGGGACATCCTTCCTCTACACAGTAAGATGTCAATCGAAGTAGCTTTATGCAGAACTTGTGAGCGACATTACAAGCATCGAGGAGAAAATGGTGATGATGATTGGGATGGACCAAATCCGAGGATTGAACACTGTACACAGTGTATGGATGAACTTTCTCTAGTACTTCATGATGATGATGATGATTCCGAAAAGGAATAACAGCAAGGTAAGAAGTACATGATCTTCTCTGTAAAGCATAACATACTTAGTATAATATATTTCTAAATGCTTTGTTTAATTTGAATGTTGCAGGAGGCATTTCGGAAGCATACGTTGTTAAGAAGCACACCAACCTTGTCAGCAACAAAAACGAACACTGTTGTAGTACATTTGTAAATAAATATTTGATCGCATTCAAAAAATGTTGTACTTATTGCATTGCTTTACACCGACTTACTCTTAAGAAAAACGATCAGGTCTAAACATGCACAATGACGTCATCACAACAGCACTTGCTTACTCTAGCTTTCCCGATGCATGTTTAAACTCGTTCGAATTTACCGCTACCACATTCCTTTACATCGACTTACTCTTAAGAAAACGGACAAGTCTAAACATGTATGATGATGTCATCACAACAGCACGTGCTTACTCTAGCTTACCCGATGCGTGATTAAACTTGTTCGAATTAACCGCCATCACATAGAGTGCAGCAGCGAGGTAAGCTGTGTAAGATGGTGGTAGCTAAAGATGGCAGAACGGTGCTCTGTTGATTAAAGATGGCTGCTTGTCAAAAAGATTTTTTCAAGTTATCCGCCACCACATAGAGTGCAGCACTGAGGTTTGCGATGCAATATGGCGGGTGACAGCTTGTCAAAGGTAAGTAGCTAAAGAGGGCAGCACTAAGGTTAGCAATGCAAGATGGTGGATGACAGCTGTGACGTAAAATATTACCCGCAAGATAGCACCACGATGCCCTTTTCATTAAAGATGGCAGCTAGAATTTTTCAAATTAACCGCCTCAAAGGTAAGTAGCTAAAGAGGGCAGCACTGTTCTCTCTGGATTAAAGATGGCAGCTTGTCGAAAAGAATTTTTCAAATTAACCGCCTCAAAGGTAAGTAGCTAAAGAGGGCAGCACTGTTCTCTCTGGATTAAAGATGGCTGCTTGTCGAAAAGAATTTTTTCAAATTATCCGCCACCACAAAGAGGGCAGCACGGTGCTCTCTTGATTAAAGATGGTAGATGACAGCTGAAGAGCGAGTAGAATTTGTTTCCAAATAAGAGCACGTAGAATTTGCTGCCACCACATAGAGTGCAGCACTGTTCTCTCTAGATTAAAGATGGTGGATGACAGAAAAGCGCATAGGTTTGTAAAGCACGTAGAATTTGCCGCCACCGCATAGAGTGCAGCACTGTTCTCTCTAGATTAAAGATGGTGGATGACAGAAAAGCGCATAGGTTTGTAAAGCACGTGGAATTTGCCGCCACCACATAGAGTGCAGCACTGTTCTCAAAGATGGCGGATGACAGCTGTCAGAAAAGCACATAGGTTTGTAAAGCACATGGAATTTACCGCCACCACATAGAGTGCAGCACTGTTCTCTCTGGATTAAAGATGGCGGATGACAGCTGTCAAAAAAGCACGTGAGTATGTTTTCAAACAAGAGCACGTGGAATTTTTCAATTTGCCGCCACCACATAGAGGGCAGCACTGTTCTCTCTGGATTAAAGATGGCGGATGACAGCTGTCAAAAAAGCACGTGAGTATGTTTTCAAACAAGAGCACGTGGAATTTTTCAATTTGCCGCCACCACATAGAGGGCAGCACTGTTCTCTCTGGATTAAAGATGGCGGATGACAGCTAACGAAATTGCCCGCATGATAGCAGCACAGTGCTCTATTGATTAAAGATGGCGGATGACAGCTGTCAAAAATAGCACGTAGCTTTGTTCCCCAACAAGAGCACATAGAATTTTTCAAATTGCCGCCACCACATTTCAAAGGTATCTAGCTAAAGAGTACAGCACTGTGCTCTGTTGATTAAAGATGGTGGATGGTAGCTGTCAAAAAAGCACGTGAGTTTGTTTCCAAACAAGAGCACGTGGAATTTTTCAATTTGCCGCCACCACATAGAGGGCAGCACGGTGCTCTCTTGATTAAAGATGGCTGCTGTCACGTGGAATTGTCTGCTACCACAGGTATCTAGCTAAAGAGGGCAGCACTGAGGTTTGCGATGCAATATGGCTGCTGTCAAAAAGCATTTTTCAAATTATCCGCCACCACATTTCAAAGGTAAGTAGCTAAAGAGGGCAGCACTGTGCTCTATGGATTAAAGATGGCGGATGACGGCTGTCAAAAAACACGTGGCTTTGTTTACCTCGCGCTAGTTAGGTTAAGTTGGTAGCACTAAGGTTTAGACCCGTCAAGATGGCAGCACTGCCGATGACAGGTGACGAAAGAGGGCAGCACGGTGCTCAAAGATGGTGGATGGCAGCTGTCAAAAAGCATGTAGCTGTCAAAAAGCACGTGGCTTTGTTTACCTCTCGCTAGTTAGGTTAAGTTGGTACCACCGAGGTTTATTCCCGTCAAGATGGCAGTACTGAGGTTAGCGATGCGTTGTTGTCTGTCAAAAAGCACGTGGCTTTGTTTACAAATCTGTCAAAAAGCACGTGGCTGTCAAAAAACACGTGGCTTTGTTTACCTCATGCTAGTTAGGTTAAGTTGGCACTACTGAGGTTTAGGCCCGTCATGATGGCAGTACTGAGGTTTGCGATGCGTTGTTGTCTGTCAAAAAGCACGTGGCTTTGTTTACAAATCTGTCAAAAAGCACGTGGTTGTCAAAAAGCACGTGGCTTTGTTTATCTCGAGCTAGTTAGGTTAAGTTGGCACTACTGAGGTTTAGGCCCGTCAAGATGGCAGTACTGAGGTTAGCGATGCGTTGTTGTCGATGACAGCTGTCAAAAAGCACGTGGCTTTGTTTACAAATTCAAATTTCGCGCTAGTTAGGTTAAGTTGGCAGTACTGTCGCGCTAGTTAGGTTAAGTTGGCAGTACTGGAAGAGGCCACTGGCTGAGGTGGAGGTGGCCACTGGGAGCCGGAGGTGGCGGTGGCCGCAGAACTGTCCAATTATACTACTCACTCAGCCTACACCAAAATGATTACCAGGTTAATTCCTGGGGCTAAGGCGGACGGGCGTAGAGCTAACAACTCTACCCCATCAAGTGCCGAGGTTGCGAATAATGGAAGCCTTTACCTTGCACCCCTCCAAGGGCCTCTATGGCCTATACCGAGATGACCTTGCTTTGCATTCTTTTGAATGGGCCTACTTAAAACCATTATAATTCAATCGGTGGACTTAGATCTCTAACCATTATTGCGACATCTATTCCCGGTTTAGCTCTATTCTTTCCTCTGATGAGAGGATACCTTTCTTCTTCTGAGGTAACTCCTAAAAATTACGAACTTTCTTCAGGTTCTGCCTTTTTTTGTAAGTCTGCCAGCCCCAACCCTTTTATATCTTCGGTCTCGGTTAGCCAGGTGGTACGGACTTTCTCCTTTGACCAGAAGATGAACAAGGGGACGCGGACGGCGCGGTGTTTGTCAGTCCATTGGGAGATGTATCTTGCTACGTAACCATAGAAAACTACACTCATTTTCCTTTGCAGTAAATAATCAACCTTATAATTAAATAACATATATTCAGATTAATACCGTAATCCCTATAAAAGCAATTTATTCATTCAACCTCAATGATCTTATTAATAAAAATGTACTTTACTGAATATAAGTACTTTGTCCGTATTGTTTTGGAGTTACCGGCATTTTAGTGCAAGCGCAGGGATCGTTCAAATATCGCACGAGAGGAAGGAGCGAGCTAATAGGCAGGTGGCCTGAAGGGTCTTGGGAAGACCTCACACGTACATACATCAGGAGGAAAACAACTAATGTCTCCAAGGAAAAATCATCAGGGCTATCACCATAAATAAATAAAAAGCTGCTCCCGTGCAAAGCAGACGTGGGTTGCTGGTACTCTCACATTATCCAACAGAAACCGAACATTGACTTGGTGCGAGTTACAGTAACAGAATCAACTGAACATTAACTGGAGTCTTATATTCCTATTTGTAACGGACTACAAGCACTCGTTTTGCAGTGTGTATGGATAGCATACAGCTTTTATGGATTCAAATAGGTAGTATATCATAGAGTTCCCAGAATGAAGACCTACTGTAAATTCCAGTTTATATTTCCGGAATCGCGTTGTTTTCGGGCCTTTCTAGCCATCAAGAGATGTCGTTTGTGTTTGCAAGAGAATCAGCCAAAACAGCGCACACCGCGCTTCATTAATGTTAGCTTAACCCCATTAATCTTTTTTTAGTGTCGGGTTAGGTTTCTGACCACAGTCCACTGAATGGGAATCAAAAACATCTCTGACTAAAGTTAATAATAGACTCGGGTGAAATCTATCGTGATGAGGAGGAGGGGGGGGGCGGGAGAGTGTTTGAAATAATGTTATTGTTTAACCTGATACCTAAAATGGGCATCCATGTGATTAACGGTGTGTATCAGGTGTTGTATATCGCTACGTACTGTACTACAATAAAACGTTACTTATGCTACTTAGCAAGCCCACGAACAACCCACACTGTATTCAAATAATTATGTGGTATATTACTTATGGACCAACCGAGATCGATAGCTGCAGTCTCTTAAGTGCGGCCAGTATCCAGTATTCTGCAGATAGTGGGTTCGAACCCCAATGTCGGCAGTCCTGAAAATGGTTTTCCGCGGCTTCCCATGTTCACACCTGGAAAATGCTGGGGCCACGGCCGTTTCCTTCCCACTCCTCGTCCTTTCATGTCCCATCGTCGCCATAAGACCTATTTGTGTCTGTGCGACGAAAAGCAACTTGTAAAAAATGACTTATGGACCATATATATACTGTGGAGACAGAAATGTAATTTTACAAGTACAGTGTAACAACATTGTATTGTTTGGAATGTGTGAGTTCGTGTAATATTTCAATCAACTCCTCCGTAGTTCCCAACGCTAGTCTAAGAGTTAACATTAAAACGTAAACAAATGAACTTAAATTCAGGCCATTTTATTATTTCGTGTATCAAGCATTTTTGTGATATTTCTATTTGTTTTAAATTTCTTCTCAGATACGTAAAAATCAGATACACCACTGTGTCTTAAAATTGTGTAATAATTATTACGGGGTTTCCGTGGCTCGCAGAGGATTAGGAAGCGGCTGGGTTGAATGGCTGGACAAGGAATTACTTAGAGCAGCCTTTAATATAACAATTTGGAAATGTTATTTCTTTCCTTTTGTTTTTCTAGTTTAAAATTGAGAGGCAGAAAGTGCTAATGAATAATAACAAACAACATAACCAGTTATTAATGAGCTTGTCCCCTCTAACAAGGTCTGGGACTTCGAAGTTCAGAATCAGGCACAAAACTTGAGATAGTTAGAAGTTGTTAATTTACATATAGAAGAGCTGTATTGTCAGCGCAGTTGCGAATATTTTACAAGAGCAAGGTTTGCTCCTAGCAGTTACATTACACAGGAATCTGAGCTCCATAAAACCATGGTCTAGCCTCGCCGAGGCAAAAATTTCTTTTGACGCAGTAAAAATTCCCTCTCACATTAAAATGTTCGTGCACAGTTGCCTCGATGTGGGCTTATCCATTGCTCAACAGTCATATTAGTCACTGTTCCCAAACGTAATTAACACAAGGAAATAGTTACACTCTGAAATGAATAAACAGGGGTATAATTGCCCATACTACGTGGCCTTAATGCTAAAAATAAAAGGTTGCACATAACCAGGCGTAAACAAAAGACAAGGAGGTGAAACACCAGCACTCCTTATAGAAATCTCTAAAGACCTAAGTGGGCTTACGGCGCGAAGATACAGAATCTAATCTTATACTACACGGGGGTGACTAAAAGAGAAACATTAACGCCAAGACAAGATTTACGAAATTTGGAGGTTAAAAGCTTTAGTCACCCAGTGCAAGGTTGAAAGGGAAACGACATAGGGTCAGCACTCCTCGTTCCCTTAAATTACATATTTCCCATTAAGGAATAGGAAAGGAGTCCTCAGACTTCGCCGAAAAACCTACACTTAAACCACCAGTTTATAAATTTATATTAAAATGAAAACGGCTGAAACTTTCCCTCAAACAGGCGCAATCACATATCTAGGTAAATTCTACCATTACCTTGTGTCGCTGGATCTTCCTGAAGCAGGCCTCGCCCCTGCCTCCTGGGCTCACGACAAGTCGCACTCCCAAGCACTGGAGCAATTCAGACAAGATGGCGCTAAAGTGCCCTGCTCTTATAGTTCCATAAGAGAAAGCTTCCAGAACACTTAGCTGTAGGCTGGATTCCTGTACACACCCCCGGTTTTAACTGGCTAAAGGACATATTTACAAGCATCTGATAGGTAGATTACAATCGAGGAGGAACCAGCTGAAGTATTGACAACTTTGGTACATAAGAAAAGAAATCCTCAGGAAAGGTTGACCAACTCCTAAAATAAACATTACTCTATCAAGTAGTTACAAATCGCTAACAGTAGAGGGCGAAATTCTTTGGGAGTTCACAAGTTCAAGTCCGTTGGCATAGGTGGCCTTAGAGAAGGCGCACAGTTTAAATAGCTGGGGAAGGTGTACCCCTGGTATAATAATAATAATAATAATAATAATAATAATAATAATAATAATAATAATAATAATAATAATGAAGCAATGACAAGGTGAAAATGTTTGCCTTTACTTGATGATCTAGCAATCATTACTAAGACCAGAGATGAAACCAGATACGCCATACAGATATTACGTAATATCAAAGACAGCCCTCCAGATATCGTACGAAAAACCCAGTTCATAGAAAATCTACTTGCGAAAGAACTCCACTAGAGATAGAAAACGGCACAATTTCCCGGGTATCCTCCTCCAAATACCTTGGAAAAAATCATACTACCATCGGGACGAGACAGCAAGATTAACGAAGAAAGAACCACCAAACTCCATAAGGCGTACAGACTAACGCGGAATTACTACAACAAGAGAGTCGTATCGCGTAGTGCAAAATTAAGACACTCCAAGACAGTTGTCTTGCTGGAAGCTTTATGCGCCTCAGAAACCATATCCCTCGGAGGTCAATCTAAAATTATACAAATTGAGATACAAGAAAGGAAAATTCTCCGGAAAAGTTATGGTCGCACGAGAGAAAATGGAATGTGGATTAAGAAGAGAACACCGAATCTCTACTCACTAACTGACAGGTTCACTGATGCCGTACGCAAGAGACGCCTGAAATTCTATGATCATAGCTATAGAATGGACAGCGACAGACTCACCGAAAGATTACTTAAAATAATCAACTCAAAGAAAGTAAAAATAAACTGGCTAGAAGAAATTAAGGCGGACCTCCAAGAAATGAATATCACTGACTACATTATAGAAGATCGTGGAACCTTTAGTACAATAGTAGCCAAGCACAAATTCGTGGAGAAACCAAAGAAAAGAAATGGTAGGAAGTGGTCCACAGAACGCAAGATGCAACACGGTTCATTCATGAAGAGTTTTTCGGAGCATAAGAAGGCGAGAACTATCAGGCCGATGGATAAGTCCAAACGCACTCTTTGAATAGGCATAACAAAGAAGAAGGAGAAGAAGAAGAATATGCGTGTGAAGTTTATCGGAAAGTTTGGAGGATATAAGAGTTGTTGTACAAGTCATCATCATGAGTCGTGTAACTCATTGCTGAGCGTCGTGACCCCATTTGACTTCACACAATATTCTTGATTAAGCGGCGCCAACTCTGAGGATATTCAGCTTCACTTAAAGCCTGTTGAAGAGTCAGATCGGTGGTACGCAGAACTCCACCAACCCACCTGCTCGATGTCCTTCCTCGTGGTCTTCTGCCGACAACTTTGCCTTCCATGATACACTTCTCCAGATTTTCACTATCCTGTCTTACAAGATGCCCGAAGAATTGGACGATTCTCCGTATGACGCGAGAGGAGAGACGTTCGAAGATATTCAGTTCTTGAATAATAGATGCATTACTTCTTCTTTCCGTCCAAGGTACACGGAGCATCCTTCTCCAACACCACATCTGAAAGGCGTCGATACGGTACTTATCTCTTGCCTTGAGGGTCCAGGTCTCGTAACCATAAAAGAAGACAGAGAACACAAGAGAATCAATTAGTCTAATGTTTGTACCGTTTGTGATTGCTCTGCTCTGCCATATTTTTGTGAGTTTTCTCATGGCAACGCGCCCTAAGGTGATACGTCTTCTAATCTCTTTGTCAGAACTTCCAGTATCACAGATGGTCGATCCAAGGTATATAAAGTCATTTACAATTTCCAGTTCCCTTAATCGACCTGTCAGCTGGATCTGTGCCGCTTTGTCAATTATCATTAGTTTAGAATTGCTCAGGTTGATCTCTAGCCCATATTCTAAACTTGCATCTTTTACCCTTGCTAGTAATTCTGCAAGTTCATCTTCGCTGTTGGCAAGGAGAGTGGTGTCATCAACAAAGCGCAGGTTACTGATTTTTCGTCCACCAATTGATATGCCTCTATATGATTTTTCACGGGAGTTTAATCCTGATGTAAACAAATAGGTGGAGCACCTTGGCTTTGCACGTGGACATAGACGTAGTTGATTGGAGAAGCAACCGTCGCACTCACTGGACTGTATGCGAGCTCGAAGAAAATTAGTACGTGGCATTAATTTAATTTTATCTTAGTTTATTACATTTAGATAGTCTGAAAGAGTACGTAATCAAATTAAAATATGGTTGTCATATATACCGGTGTGTATCTATAATTTTTTTAAATAAAACAGTGATTAAATAACGAGATATGAAGGCAGAAGGCGTGGTGTAATGCAGGAAGTCTTCTCATAGCGAGGGAAAGTCCCAAGCTGTACAGCGTGGAGATAAGGTGTTGCATCTTGCAGCAGCAGTTAGTGTCAGTATTCACAGTGAGAGAAATGGAGCAAGAGGTGCTCTAGCCTACGATAGCTTTCTTTAATATTCAGAAATGAATAAATAAATAACGTAGGCCCTAATCTTCAGCAGTAGATCTCCCTTTAGACCCCTCTGTTTAGTTTCGCACAGCTCAAAAAACTGTTCCTCGTCTATTTTAGGTAATATGCGCAGCACTGTATGTCCGAACACGAGACGTTGACGGGGCGGATGTCGATACTACACGCTCAGCGAATCACAACTCTTTCTTTGGCTGAGGCGTGGACATGCCTTGTTTACATCAGGATTAAACTCTCGTGAAAAATCATATAGTCCAGTCATTGAGGGCTTTCTTCATCACATATCCAGCATAGATGTTATATAGAATAGGTAATAATATGCAGCACTGTCGGACATCCTGCAAAATACTAAAATATTCTGAAATGTTGCCATCTACCTTTACAGTTGCAATGTTTTTTCCATACAGAATTTTCAGTAATGATATCAGATGTTGTGGAATGCCATATTCACCAAGAACCTGCCATAGTTTATTCCAGATAACACAATCAAAAGCTTTCTTGTATTCAAGGAAGCACATTAGCACAGGAACAGAGAACTCACGAGATTTTTCAATTATTTGCCTCATATTAAAAATCTGTTCCTGTGTTCCTTTTCCTGTAACAAATCCTGCTTGCTCAATGGATATGCGAGGCATTATGTAAGACTTGAGGCGCTGGTTTATGATGTACAGTAAAATCTTACTTGCATCAGATATCAGAGCAATTGTGCGATATTTGGAACACTTCCTGATTTACCTTTTCTTGTGCAAGGGGATTAAGATAGAGCTTGTCCAATCTTTTGGCCATTCTCTCGTCGTCCATATCCTATTACGTAATGAGTACCATTCTTCACCCATTTCTTCAAGCATCTCTCCAGAAATACCATCCAGTCCAGGGGATTTGTTTCTTTACAAATGGTTAATGTCGTTCTTGATTTCGCTTTGCAGAATGGCAGGTTCCAATGCAGAAGGCCCTCCTGGTTGCTGGACTGCTACATCATCATTTATTCCAGAGTACAGCTTTTCACAGTATTGTTTCCACCTATCTATCACATCTTTTCTATCTCCAATTAGGCGTCTATTCTCGTCTTCCATACACCAAGTGTGTGGTTTAAATTGACGAGTAATGCGTTTGATTTTGTTGAAGAAATCCGTTATTTGATTTTGGTTCTGGTTTTGTTCTATTTCGTCGCAAACGCTGTGGATGAACTATGATTTATCATTCCCACAATTACGCTGTATAAGTAGTGGATATTAAATTAAGAATGTGTGGCTAAACTATACACCTTGTTGTAAGAGAGTGAAAAGTAGGTGGACTCAGGATATCATTTCCATACGCTGGAAGTAACAGACATGTAAGTTGCAGAAATGATTGCCGATACAAACAGGTATGGGCAATGGTAGGAGGGTAGTCTCAATGAGGTGGATAGGCTAAATTAGGAATGGATTTGGTGAGTGAAGCTGTGCGTATTAACCAGCTTCGGTGAGGTAGTCATGTGAAGCGAATGGAAGAAAGATAAGCAAGAGAAGCGGAGTAAGACCTAAGGGACGATGCTTAGGTTCGGTTTTTAAAGACTGAAAGGTAGATTTGTGGAACTAAACGATGCTATACTGTAGAACTAGTTGCGAATAGAGTATTCTGGAGGGACTTGGTTAATTTACAGAAGCTTACAGACAGAACGATGAAATGAATAAAAGAAGATGGTGGTGATGATTGTTTTAAAGTAGCGTAATGGAAGCCCGTGTTCGATTCCCAGTACTGCTAGAAAGTTAAGATTCGGTTGACATGGGGGCTAGTATGTGGTTAAAGCGGTGCTTGCAGCTTACCTCCATTGGGAGCGTGCCTTATAACAGCTGCACTACTTCGCGATGACGGTACGGAAATCGACAACATCACCTTATAATAAAGATGTATGTATGTATGTATGTATGTATGTATGTATGTATGTATGTATGTATGTATGTATGTATGTATGTATGAATGTATGTATGTATGTATGTATGTAGAACCATAGTACGCTTAAGGGACACCCACAACCAGAATAATGTTTCTGTCCTTCCACACTAAAACTTGATCATACATATAAAATATTTCGCAGACGACTAAGTGGTCGGGCCGGTGGGAAACAGGGAAATAATAAAACTTAGTTTCTGTTAGGTATGTAAATAAATGTCTGTAGTGAATATAATTTAGAGTTACTGTAATAAGTAATATACCAACTATTTACTCACAATAAGAAATGCAAGGTCAGGTTGAAACATAATAGTCCATGAGGACCTGATTTATGTAGTAGTGAATATCAGCTGTAGAAACAATGTAATACCGGAGGGCGATTTCAGCGCCAGTATGGTTATGAGAAGATAATGGGCAAGTTTGGAGAAGATATGGAAGTTAACAGGAATGGGGAACGTTTGTTGTTTTACTGTGTCGGGATATGAGATAAGCTTTTGCATATTCATTCTACAAACACGAGGCTATTCACCTCTGTAGACGTTTTACCAGGCTGATAATAACTTTAATATCATCAGTATTTGCATTAAGTACGTGTGTCAATAATGTGCGGGTATGCAGGGAATTATTCCACGATACAGGTCTTGTTGGATTAGAATACTGTAGATGAATTTATTTATTTATTTCATTTATTTATTCATTCATTTCTCATTATTAATTTAACTAAAATGAAAGCCTTAAAACATACACGTATCAATTAGAAATAACTAAAGCCCGGTTTTTTATGCCTTAACAGGTTAGATTACAAACTGAATTTGGATAGGAAGTGTCGGCCACCCGCTCCTCCATAATGTAGCAAGAGTAACATAAATTATAGGAGTTCCGATGGGCCGTACCCCTAATGTTTATGCAAACTCCATAGCATAATCGTTGTGAAGGTAGACTATACTTGCTGCTCGCTTCAGAAACTTTGCGTTCTAACCTATTAATGCATAAAAATCCTGGCTCTAGAAAGAACTAATATTCACATATTATTAATGATAAAACATATATCTAATTTACAGTATAAATTCGCCAGTTAAGAACAGAATCTAATGCTTACCCGCAGGTGGTTGAAAGTCGAAAATTGTTGATCTTAAAATTAGACATAAATGGGTGAAATCATTGCTTCAGAGCGATACGGAACCTTCTTGGAGAGTGGCGACGTGTAGCAGAACGAAAACGAGCAGCACTTCTGGTTGGTCTTCAGATCTCACGGTCGATCTAGGAAAGTAATGAGTGAAATGTAACCTTTCACTTTTATTGCTCGTCGTTTACATGAACTATTTACTGAAAGGTATATAATGGCAGCGAAGGATTCCACTGGAAGAAAATGTAATAAGGATTATAGCTTACGCTGCTGACTTCATCTTAACCGTAGCTTTTGTTGGAAACTCGTGAAGTAAAAATCTTGGGAGCTTGAATAGAAATGTTAGGAGTATGATATAGAATTATAGTTCCCAATACTTAAGTGTTAACTGTCGGGAATAAATCTTAGAGGATTGAATGACATGTCGAGGTAAGGAAACTAATAAAGATATTTCTGACCTGTAGTGCAGTAAATGAAATCTAAGCAAGGTATAGCAAAGCTGGTATAGGGAGTTTGCAGTTGCGTTCAACGGTGTTCAGTAAGAAAGGAGTGAATCTTGAATGTATGAACTACGTTAACTTTTATTGCATTACCTGTAAATGTGGGAAGGAAGGTCGGGGCCCTTAATTAACGTTCATCCCTAACATTTGCATGGTGTGAAAATGGTGAACCATGGCAAACAATCTTCAGGGCTGTTGACAGTGGGGTTCGAACCTACTGTCTGACGAATGCGAGCTGACAGCACCATGATCCAAACCATGCAGCCACTCGCTCGGTATTAACACAAACAAGTGGAAACAATGACTGAATGACACTCATAATGAAGGAAAATTTAGACAAATGAAGTCGATAGACGAAGTTGTGCGCATGAAACGGCTCCAGAGGTGAGATCATGTAAAGTAAATGGAAGACGATCGGTTACAAAAGAGAATAATGAACACGGCCATAGAGGGTAAGAGAAACGGTACAAACGTATAAGACATAAATTATCGGAAATTTAATTCTTAGTATTTATTGATAGGACCACTAATAACATAAATATTTGAGAATTAAATTTCAGGCCTTCCCCTAAACTACCATTTCACTCAACGTGAATAAAATAATTTATGGCCTAGATTGTAGCGACTTTTCCCCCGAATTTATATACCGATTTTCGTTAAATTCTGTACTGTTCAGCCATTTTCTCGTGATGCATGTACAGACAGACAGACAGACAGACAGACAGACAGACAGACAGACAGACAGACAGACAGACATTATGGAAAATTAAATATTGCATTTTCTTGTTACTGTGGACATGACCGATACAGAAATAAGATTCTTAATACATTCTGAGCAATGCGCAGATAAAACTCTTATTTTATATATATAGATGGTTTCATTCAAGTCTCTTTTTTTGCGGGACAGTAAATCTGAGGTCATCTGGATAAAGACGATATCGAGACATTGAGGGCCATTGACATTTTTTTAAAATAAAAATAGTAAACAATAAAGGCCCCAAACTTAAACCCTGGGGTACACATACCGTAAGCTTACTCCATGAGGACGAGTTACTAGATACAACACTGTTCTCTAATACCCTTCAGTTAAGTAAGAATTAAGCGACGAGCAGATCGCTTAATTTTCCTGACAAACGTTTAACTTTGAAACATTACGTAAAACAACCAAGTTATTACTCTTGATCGTACAAGTAATAAAGTTAACGATGTTAAGGAGAACAGAGGAAAGAATGTTAAAATATAAACGAATTTGCTAAGCTAATAAAAGGAATGTAGAGTGGGGACACTGTGTGAACATATTAGCTAAAGTAAGCGAATATCTTGTGTTGTTAAGGCGGAAAGGCGAGTGCGGAGATATTCTTGAAACAGCTTACTACCTTGGAAATTAAGGTAAGTTGCAAGTGAACAAAATTTTACAGAGAGATACTACTATAGTAGGTAATTAAAGTCACAAGATCATATGGTTTCAAAAAGCTATGTAAACTGGTAATATAATGGAAACTGACCGGTAAATTCTTGCCAGTCAAGTTAAAAAAATCAAATTTACTCTAGAAAGTACAATACAACTTTACGAATATAATGAACATATTATTTAAAAATTTGCATTGAGGACATTACAGTGATAGAATTAATAGTAGGAGCTCGAAGGACGATTACTCGATTCATAATAAATATTTGGAAACTATTTAATTTGGAGTTTCTAAATTGTCATGTGGTCAGGGTCACATAGCTGTGAGCTTGCATTGGGGAGGTGGTAGGTTCGAATACCACCGTCGGCAACTCTGAATATGGTTTTCCATTTTCACACCGGGAAAATGCTGGGGCAGTACGTTAATTAAGTCCGTGCCAGTTTCCTTCCAAATTATAATCCTTTCCCCTCTTTACGTCGCCGAAAACGTTCATTATGTTAATTTCGACATTAAAATCACTAGCCAAATGTAAAGCATTAGAAGAGCGTTGTTTGCGAATTCGAGGTTAACAGATGTTACGGAGAACAGAGGTAAGAATGTTATAATATCAACGATTATGTATAATTTGTATTCTTCGATATATTCGTAAAGCCATGAGTTTGCCACCAGTCACCACGTGGCATTGCGTTAGGGAGAATTCCAAAGAAAAATGTCAGCTTGAAGAAGAGAGAGAGATTCCTGTCATCATAAGCATGTACTGTAGTTGCAGAATCAGGCCTACACATATCTGTTGGACAGGTGGATATATTGATAAATATAAAATACAGAGGCTGTTATAGGTTTCAGGTAGAGAATTACTTATCAGATTCCAAGCACTTCGCGATTGTTATATCCCTTATTAACTGTAATCTTGGTATAAAATTTCTTACTACTCAATCAACGTCTCTTTTCACGACATAGTTTGTCCTATCTAAATAGTCTGACAAGTGCTATGTCCATAAATTCGATTTCAAATTAAATAATTAAAACCTAGCCCAGCCTGTCTCTGAATACCTGACCAATGCTCTCAGCTTAATTAAAACACAGGTTCTGTTCAATAGCAAAGAGGATGCCCGGTTACATTTGCCCCTCCATCAGCCAGTATCTTGAATTCAGTCCGCTAAAACTGCCCAAAGCTCTGGAGAAAATCTTGTGAGAGCATTAGTGGAGAAAGATATGAAAGTGAGGCACGAAATAGTAAGGTAAGGTACCAATGCTATCGATTAACACCGACCAAGCGGATTAATTTGGTATATGGGTCGAACAGCTGTAAGGTTGGATTTGAGAGATGGTACTTCCAAACTTTGTAATCAACATCCCTAAATATGGCTTTCTGTAGTTTTACCAGTGGTATCCTAGTTTACTTCCCTTTAAAAAATAATCGAATCCACTATCTGTGATTTCCTGTCTTCACACCGGATAAAATTTTAACTAAGGCCGCTTCCTTCTCTTTTCCATCCCCCTCGTCGCCGTAAACCTACAAGTGTTAGAGCAATGATAAATTTTGGATGATTTTTTACGTCTAGGTGAACTTTATTTGAAAACTGTCCAAAACGTTGTCTGAAATCT